>NC_091163.1:2804288-2840472 GCF_040958095.1 Procambarus clarkii | reverse complement strand
TTCAGTTGCTATTGACACTGGAAGTTAATTTAAATTTTCCACACCTTGCCTATTGGTGGTGGAAAGCTTTAAATGTGTTAAGTTTGATCTTACTGTTTGCAACGTAAAGTTTTGTATAATATCTTCATTTTTACCTTTGAGTCTCTCTCTCTCTCTCTCTCTCTCTCTCTCTCTCTCTCTCTCTCCTCTCTCTCTCTCTCTCTCTCTCTCTCTCTCTCTCTCTCTCTCTAACAAACACCTCAATTAATACAAACGACCACCACAGCAAACTCCTCCCCCCCCTCCCCCCCCCCACACAGCTTAAACAATCAAACAGCAAAGAAACAAATGATCACACAGTTCTGGAAGACAGAGAAACAACCATTGAAAACTTTTGTGATATCAACAGTTCGCTTTTATTTCTCCCAATAAACAGCTTTAGATAACGAGGCGTTACTCAGATGCGTTATTCGTCATTTCTACTAATTTGAAAAAAACGAAATATCTCTCCACCAATTCCATTAACTCCGCTCTTCTATCATCTCATTTAATATGTACTTCATTCATTTACACTGGTCGGTAGTGCGACGATCTCGCTTTTCGCAGGGTTCGATCCCCGACTGCCCATGGGAGTTGGGTACCGTTCCTTCACCCTGTACTCTGGTTCCAGGTTTTCGTCCTCATACTCCTTATCATGATAATTACCAGGAGAGTGCTGACTGCTTGTATATAAATTTGGTTCCTTCGTTGTATCTGAACTTCACTGGTCTGATCACTGTAATAATATGGACAAAATTGAACTATATTCAGGCGATGAGTCACAATAACGTGGCAGAAGTATGTTGACCAATCCACACACTAGAAAATGAAGGGACGACGACGTCGTTTCGGTCCGTCCTGGACCATTCTCAAGTCGATTGTCTCGACTTGAGAATGGTCTAGGACGGACCGAAACGTCGTTGTCCCTTCACCTTCTAGTGTGTGGTCTGGTCACTCTACTTCAGCCACGTTATTGTGACTCATCGCCGTCATACAAGAGGTTTTGCTTTAACTTAGATAAAGGTTTTCATACACATTTCCAGATGAACAAATGTAAACAAACCAGAGATATTATTTTCATTCTTCTTGTGGCACCGGTAACCGTCCGGGGTCTCCTTGCATAAATTAGATGATTAGTGTTTACACAAGATAAGATCAGTGACCCTGAGTGGGTAATTAGGAGTAACAGTAGACCAGGTGTGGGAGAGTCCTTTCCTGCCTCAGGCAACGACGGTTCGATCCCAAATTGTCACGGCTCCTTTTTTTATTTTTGTTTCTCTATTTGTTACTTTTATTTATGGATGTGAATGTTAAACGTTGTGAAGTGCAAGACTCTTTTTGTGCTCTTATAAGGGATTTATAGGAGTTTTCCTCCTATAAATATTTCTCACCACTTTCAGAGTGCTCATATAATCAAGAAAATTAACTTGAGCAAGAAACGAACCTAGTGCAAGAAGCCTCGATTCTGTTAATAGCCCTGTTGGGCCTTAGTGAGGTATATAGATACAATGATCTATTCCTTTCTTTTGTGGGTTATGTCCTCCAGTGATCTTATGAGGAGAATCTCAATGATATCGATACCAATGCAAGGTTTGGTATCGATTAATTAATGGTCGCTAGTAGCATATGATATTTAGTACTCATCTATTTGTGCTTGCGGATGGTTGAGATTTGGCTGTTTGGTCAAGCTTCTCAACTGTCAATCAACTGGTGTACAGGTTCCTGAGTCTACTGGGTTCTATCATATCTACATTTGAAACTGTGAATGGAGTCAGCCTCCACCACATCACTGCCTAATGCATTCCATCTGTTAACTACTCTGACACTGAAAAAAATCTTTCTAACGTCTTTGTGGCTCATGTGGGTACTACGTTTTCACCTGTGTCCCCTTGTTCGTGTTCCACCCGTGCTAAAGAGTTTGTCTTTGTCCACCTTGTCAATTCCCCTGAGAATTTTGTAGGTGGTTATCATGTCTCCTCTTACTCTTCTGTTTTCCAGGGTGTGAGGTTTCCTTAGTCTTTCCTCGTAGCTCATTCCTCTCAGTTCCGGGACCAGTCTGGTGGCATACCTCTGAATCTTCTCTACTTTCGTCTTGTGTGTGCTTTTGTGTGTGTGTGTGTGTACTCACCTAATTGTACTCACCTAATTGTGCTTGCGGGGGTTGAGCTCTTACTCTTTGGTCCCGCCTCTCAACCGTCAATCAACAGGTGTACAGGTTCCTGAGCCTACTGGGCTCTATCATATATACACTTGAAACTGTGTATGGAGTCAGCCTCCACCACATTGCTTCCTAATGCATTCCATTTGTCAACCACTCTAACACTAAAAATGTTCTTTCTAATATCTCTGTGACTCATTTGGGCACTCAGTTTCCACCTGTGTCCCCTAGTGCGTGTTCCCCTTGTGTTAGATAGCCTGCCTTTATCAACCCTGTCGATTCCTTTGAGAATCTTGAATGTGGTGATCATGTCCCCCCTAACTCTTCTGTCTTCCAACGAAGTGAGGTTTAATTCCCGTAGTCTCTCCTCGTAGCTCATACCTCTCAGCTCGGGTACTAATCTAGTGGCAAACCTTTGAACCTTTTCCAGTTTAGTCTTATGCTTGACTAGGTATGAACTCCATGCTGGAGCCGCATACTCCAGGATTGGTCTGACTTATGTGGTATATAATGTTCTGAAAGATTCCTTACACAAGTTTCTAAAGGCCTTTCTTATGTTAGCCAACCTGGCATATGCTGCTGAAGTTATCCTCTTGATATGAGCTTCAGGGGACAGGTCTGGCGTGATATCAACCCCCAGGTCTTTCTCTCTCTCTGACTCTTGAAGTATTTCATCTCCTAAATGATACCTTGTATCTGGTCTACTGCTTCCTACCCCTATCTTCATTACATTACATTTACTTGGGTTAAACTCTAACAGACATTTGTTCGACCATCCCTGCAGCTTGTCCAGTTCTTTTTGAAGCCTCAAGCTGTCCTCCTCTGTCTTAATATTTCTCATAATTTTGGCGTCGTCACCAAACATTGAGAGGAATGAGTCTATACCCTCTGGGAGATTATTTACGTATATCAGAAACAGGATGTGTCCAAGCACAGAGCCCTGTGGGACTCCACTGGTGACTTCACGCCATTCTGAGGTCTCACCCCTCACTCTCACTCTCTGCTTCCTATTGCTTAGGTACTCCCTTATCCACTGGAGCGCCCTACCAGTTACTCCTGCCTGTTTCTCCAGCTTATGCATCAACCTTTTATGGGGTACTGTGTCAAAGGCTTCTTGACCTCATCTCTTGTAATTTCGAACCTTTCCAAGGTCACCTGGTTTGCTGCCACCTCTCTTAGCGCAGTGACTTCTCCCTGTTCTATTGTAAAGACCTCCTGGAACCTTTTGTTGAGTTCTTCACACACCTCTTTGTCATTCTCTGTGTACCTGTCCTCGCCCGCCCTAAGTTTCATCACCTGTTCCTTCACTGTTGTCTTCCTCCTGATGTGACTGTGTAGTAGCTTTGGTTCGGTCTTGGCTTTATTAGCTATATCATTTTCATACCTTTTCTCAGCTGCTCTTCTCACACTAACATACTCGTTCCTGGTTCTCTGGTATCTATCTACTTTCTGTTGTTCTGTTATTACGGAAGTTCCTCCACGTGTGTGTGTGTGTGTGTGTGTGTGTGTGTGTGTGTGTGTGTGTGTGTGTGTGTGTGTGTGTGTGTGTGTGTGTGTGTGTGTGTGTAAAATTAACCTTCAGAAGAGGTGATTGTAGCCCAATGACTCGAGATATCAAACTTACCACATTCTTGTTAGTTAGGGAACAGCAAAAATTTCGTTTAGGCCATTAGAGTTATGTGGGTTTATGTGTAACTGTGTTTACATGTGCTCGTGTGAACGAATGCATGTGTTAGTGTTTTTAATTGCACTTCAATTAACAATTTATAAACAACAATTATGCATGATTCACTTGTTTATGCAGATTATGTAGTTCAAGATCTGTAAAATGCCACATATATTACCACTCAAATATGTGTCACCGAGCTGATTCATTCCTACACACACACACACACACAACACACACACACACACACACACACACACCACACACACACACACACACACACACACACACACCACACATACACACACACACAACAACACACACACACACACACACACACACACACACACACACACACACACACACACACACACACACACACACACATACACACACACACACACACACACACACACACACACACACACACACACACATACACACACACACACACACACACACACACACACACACACACACACACACACACACACACACACACACACACCAACTTACACATGGTAAACAAACACATGTGATTCACACGTGATTTGTGTTTACGCCAGATAAGATGGTCGTCCAATGGGAATCATCATTTGCAGCAGTGATCTAGGTGTGGGAGCGTCCTCTGTGGCCCCAGGGAACCTGAGTTCGAGCCCCTATGTATCATGGTCTAAGCTGCTTTCTAGAGATAAACTTAATAACATATTAATTTCGCATTTCTTTTCAGTGCATAACACGTGTATAATTTGTTTAAGAAATTACAGTTTTTCTCTAAGTTTGAGGAGCAATTAGAGACCAACTGGGCGTTGATGTGATGGTAGAAAATTATAAATCTCAGACTTTTTTTTACTAAGATATCACAGAGTTTTGGTCGGATAAATGTGTCTGAACATTTAGCGTTGAATGTAGTGTTTGTGTGGGTGTGCTTTTTGTGTGTGTATGTGTGTGTGTGTGTGTGTGTTTGTGTGTGTGTGTGTGTGTGTGTGTGTGTGTGTGTGTGTATGTGTGTGTTGTGTGTGTGTGTGTGTGTGTGTGTGTGTGTGGTGTGTGTGTGTGTGTGTGTGTGTATGTGTGTGTGTGTGTGTGTGTGTGTGTGTGTGTGTGTGTGTGTGTGTGTGTGTGTGTGTGTGTATGTGTGTATGTGTGTGTATGTGTGTGTATGTGTGTGTATGTGTGTGTGTGTGTGTGTGTGTGTGTGTGTGTGTACTCACCTATTTGTACTCACCTATTTGTGCTTGCGGGGGTTGAGCTTTGGCTCTTTGGTCCCGCCTCTCAACTGTCAATCAACTGGTGTACAGATTCCTGAGCCTACTGGGCTCTATCATATCTACATTTAAAACTGTGTATGGAGTCAGCCTCCACCACATCACTGCCTAATGCATTCCATCCGTTAACTAAAAAAACGAAAACGAAAAAGTTCCTTCTAACGTCTCTGTGGCTCATGTGGGTACTCAGTTTCCACCTGTGTCCCCTTGTTCGCGTCCCACCAGTGTTGAATAGTTTATCCTTGTTTACCCGGTCGATTCCTCTGAGGATTTTGTAGGTTGTGATCATGTCTCCCCTTACTCTTCTGTCTTCCAGTGTCGTAAGGTGCATTTCCCGCAGCCTTTCCTCGTAACTCATGCCTCTTAGTTCTGGGACTAGTCTAGTGGCATACCTTTGGACTTTTTCCAGCTTCGTCTTGTGCTTGACAAGGTACGGGCTCCATGCTGGGGCCGCATACTCCAGGATTGGTCTTACATATGTGGTGTACAAGATTCTGAATGATTCCTTACACAGGTTCCTGAACGCTGTTCTGATGTTAGCCAGCCTCGCATATGCCGCAGACGTTATTCTTTTTATGTGGGCTTCAGGAGACAGGTTTGGTGTGATATCAACTCCTAGATCTTTCTCTCTGTTCGTTTCATTAAGTACTTCATCTCCTATTCTGTCCTGTGTTTGGCCTCCTATTTCCACCACCTAGTTTTTACTTTGCATTTACTCGGGTTGAACTTCAACAGCCATTTGTTGGACCATTCACTCAGTCTGTCTAGGTCATCTTGTAGCCTCCTACTATCGTCCTCAGTTTCAATCCTCCTCATAATTTTTGCATCATCGGCAAACATTGAGAGAAACGATTCTATACCCTCTGGAAGATCATTTACATATATCAGAAACAGTATAGGTCCAAGGACTGACCCCTGCGGTACTCCACTCGTAACGTCTCGCCAATCTGAGACCTCACCCCTCACACTGACTCGTTGTCTCCTGTTACTTAGGTATTCCTGTATCCAACGGAGTACCTTCCCTTTCACTCCAGCCTGCATCTCCAGTTTTTTCACTAGCCTCTTGTGTGGCACTGTGTCAAAGGCTTTCTGACAATCCAAAAATATGCAGTCTGCCACCCTTCTCTTTCTTGCCTTATTTTTGTTGCCTGGTCGTAGAATTCAAGTAACCCTGTGAGGCAGGACCTGCCATCCCTGAATCCATGTTGATGCTGTGTTACAAAGTTCTTTCGCTCCAGATGTTCCACTAGCTTTCTTCGCACAATCTTCTCCATCAACTTGCATGGTATGCAGGTTAGGGACACTGGTCTGTAATTCAGTGCCTCCTGTCTATCCCCTTTCTTGTATATCGGGACTACGTTAGCTGCTTTCCAAATTTCTGGCAGTTCCCCTGTTGCCAGTGATTTGTTATTCACCATGGAGAGCGGGAGGCACAGTTCTTCTGCTCCTTCCTTTAGTATCCAAGGGGAGATTCCATCTGGACCTATAGCCTTTGTCACATCCAATTCTAGTAAACACTTCCTTACTTCCCCGCTGGTAATCTCAAACTCTTCCAGTGGTTCCTGGTTAGCTATTCCCTCTCTTATCTCTGGGATTTCTCCTTGCTCCAAGGTGAAGACCTCCTGGAATTTCTTATTCAGTTCCTCACACACTTCCTTGTCGTTTGTAGTGAATCCTTCTGCCCCTAACCTTAATTTCATAACCTGTTCCTTTACTGTTGTTTTTCTCCTGATGTGGCTATGCAGCAATTTAGGCTGAGTCTTTGCCTTGCTTGCGATGTCATTTTCGTATTGTCTTTCTGCCTCTCTTCTCATCCTAACATATTCATTCCTGGCATTCTGGTATCTTTCTCTGCTCTCCAGTCCTGTTATTCCTATAGTTTCTCCATGCCCTTTTACTTTGCTGCTTAGCTAGCCTACATCTCTGATTAAACCATGGGTTTCTCTTCATTTCACTGTTTTCCTTTTGGACTGGGACAAACTTGTTTGCTGCATCCATGCATTTTTGCGTGATGTATTCCATCATATCTTGGGCCGTCTTTTCCCTGAGCTCTGTTTCCCATGCTATATCTGCTAGGCATTTTCTTATCTCCTCATAGTTTCCCTTTCGGTATGCTAACCTTTTGGTTTCGGTATCCCTTCTCGAGTTCAATAACCCTTCTTCAATCAGGTACTCAAACACCAATACACTGTGGTCGCTCATTCCTACTGGGTCCTCAAAACTGATTTCTCTTATGTCAGAGTCGTTCAGGGTGAAAACCAGGTCGAGTCTCGCTGGTTCGTCGTTTCCTCTCATCCTTGTGGGTTCACTGACATGCTGGGTTAAGAAGTTTCTAGTCGCCACCTCCAGTAGTTTGGCTCTCCACGTATCCTCGCCTCCATGCGGTTCCTTGTTCTCCCAATCAATCCTGCCGTGATTGAAGTCCCCCATGATGAGCAGGTGGGATCTATTTCTACAGGCAGAAGAGGCTGCCCTCTCAATTATAGTGTTAACTGCCATGTTGTTGTTTCGTACTCTTGACTGGGTCTTTTGTCATTTGGTGGAGGATTATATATTACTGCTACTACTATCCTTGGTCCTCCCATTGTCATGGTGCCTGCTATGTAGTCTCTGAAACCCTCACAGCCCGGGATAGCCATCTCCTTAAAACTCCATTCCTTTCTCATGAGTAGGGCCACTCCTCCTCCTCCCCTACCTTCCCTCTCTTTCCTTATTATTGTGTACTCCTGGGGAAACACGGCATTCGTTATGATTCCAGAGAGTTTTGTTTCAGTGAGTCCAATTACATCTGGGTTCACTTCTTGTGCTCTTTCCTTTAGTTCACTTGCCTTGCTTGTGATCCCATCTCTGTTCGAGTACATTGCCCTGAAACTAACTCTCTTCTGCTTCTCCTCTGGGGAGGACCTGTGGGGTCTGGGGTGAGCGGGAGCTGGGAGGATCTGGTATGGGGAGACTGGTGGAGGAGGAAGGGCTTGGGGGGGTAGGGGGGAGGGGGAGGGTAGGGGGAGTGGGTGAGGGGGGAGGGGGAGGGTAGAGGGAGTCTGTGAGGGGGGGGGGGGGGTAGGGGGAGTGGGTGAGGGGGGGAGGTTGGGGGGTGGGTGAGAGGGGAGGGTTGAGGGGGGTGGGGGGATGGGGGAGAAAGGGGGGTTTGGGGGGGCAATAAAGTGGGGAGGGCTTGGGGGGCGTGGGGGGAAAGGGAAGGCTGAGGTGGTTGAGGAAGAGGGGAGGGTTTTGGGGAGTGGTGGAGAGGGGAAGGCTTAGGTGGGGTGGGGGAGAGTGGGGAGCTTAGGGGGGTGGGGGAGAATTGAGGGCTTGTGGGTGGGAGGACGGAAGGGCATGTGGGAGAAGGGAGGGCTTGGGGGATGGGGGAGAAGGGAGGTCCTGGGGGGAGGGGGGAGTGGGAGGAGGGGGTGAGTGGGAGGAGAGGGGTGCCTTAGGTGGGTACTTAGTGGGGGGCTGACAGGGGTTGGGGCAGGTAGGGTGTCTGTTGGGTGGAATGAGGGGGTGGTGCCGCACTCCCTGTGGCTAATGCACTGTTTGAGGAGGGTTCCCCGTTTCCCTCTGGGATTGTAGGGATCTGGGGTGTGGCTCCCTGATTCCTTTCTCTCTCCCTGCGCTCCTTCCTCGCGTCTGCTGCTTGCATTCTCTCTTCCCTTGTCATATCCCTCTGCAAGAATACTCTTTTGAACTTCTCTCCACTTGCTAGACAGCACTTCCTTTCTAATAATTCCTCTTTCACGATTTCGCTCATGAAAACCACCTTTATCATTCGGTCTCTGTCCTTGTTGTACTTTCCAAGCCTGAAAACCTTTTCAACATTTCGCTCAGCTCCCTCCATCCTTACCTCTTTAAGGATCTCTTTAATCATGTTTTTGTCCTTGTCTCTCCGCTCCTTTGGTCTGGTCCCTGTTTGCTCCTTAATGCCTGCTACTACTACTGCTCTATTTCTGTGTGTGTGTGTGTGTGTGTGTGTGTGTGTACTCACCTATTTGTACTCACCTAATTGTGCTTGCGGGGGTTGAGCTTTGTCTCTTTGGTCCCGCCTCTCAACTGTCAATCAACTGGTGTACAGATTCCTGCGCCTACTGGGCTCTATCATATCTACATTTAAAACTGTGTATGGAGTCAGCCTCCACCACATCACTGCCTAATGCATTCCATCCGTTAACTATTCTGACACTGAAAAAAGTTCCTTCTAACGTCTCTGTGGCTCATGTGGGTACTCAGTTTCCACCTGTGTCCCCTTGTTCGCCTCCCACCAGTGTTGAATAGTTTATCCTTGTTTACCCGGTCGATTCCTTTGAGGATTTTGTAGGTTGTGATCATGTCTCCCCTTACTCTTCTGTCTTCCCAGTGTCGTAAGGTGCATATTTCCGCAGCCTTTCCTCGTAACTCATGCCTCTTAGTTCTGGGACTAGTCTAGTGCATACCTTTGGACTTTTTCCAGCTTCGTCTTGTGCTTGACAAGATACGGGCTCCATGCTGGGCCGCATACTCCAGGATTGGTCTTACATATGTGGTGTACAAGATTCTGAATGATTCCTTACACAGGTTCCTGAACGCTGTTCTGAAGTTAGCCAGCCTCGCATATGCCGCAGACGTTATTCTTTTTATGTGGGCTTCAGGAGAAAGGTTTGGTGTGATATCAACTCCTAGATCTTTTTCTCTGTTCGTTTCATTAAGTACTTCATCTCCTATTCTGTACCCTGTGTCTGGCCTCCTATTTCCACTGCCTAGTTTCATTACTTTGCATTTACTCGGGTTGAACTTCAACAGCCATTGTTGGACCATTCACGCAGTCTGTCTAGGTCATCTTGTAGCCTCCTACTATCGTCCTCAGTTTCAATCCTTCTCATAATTTTTGCCTCATCGGCAAACATTGAGAGAAAACTATTCTATACCCTCTGGAATATCATTTACTTATATCAGGAAACAGTATAGGTCCATGGACTGACCCCTGCGGGACTCCACTCGTAACGTCTCGCCAATCTAAGACCTCACCCCTCACACTGACTCGTTGTCTCCTGTTGCTTAGGTAGTCCTGTATCCAATGGAGTACCTTCCCTTTCACTCCACTAAAAAAGTTCTTTCTAATATCTCTGTGGCTCATTTGGGCGGCGACCAGTTTCCACCTGTGTCCCCTTGTGCGTGTGCCCCTTATGTTAAATAGCCTGTCTTTATCTACCATATCAATTCCCTTCAGAATCTTGAATGTGGTGATCATGGTCGTCCCTAACTCTTCTGTTTTCCAGCGAAGTGAGGTTTAATTCCCGTAGTCTCTCCTCGTAGCTCATACCTCTCAGCTCAGGTACTAGTCTGGTGGCAAACCTTTGAACCTTTTCCAGTTTAGTCTTATCCTTGACTAGATATGGACTCCATGCTGGGGCTGCATACTCCAGGATTGGCCTGACATATGTGGTATACAAAGTTCTGAATGATTCTTTACACAAGTGTCTGAATGCCGTTCCTATGTTGGCCAGCCTGGCATACGCCGCTGATGTTATCCTCTGGATATGTGCTGCAGGAGACAGGTCTGGCGTGATATCAACCCCCAAGTCTTTTTCTTTCTCTGACTCCTGAAGAATTTCCTCTCCCAGATGATACCTTGTATCTGGCCTCCTGCTCCCTACACCTATCTTCATTACATTACATTTGGTTGGGTTAAACTCTAACAACCATTTGTTCGACCATTCCTTCAGCTTGTCTAGGTCTTCTTGAAGCCTCAAACAGTCTGCTTCTGTTTTAATCCTTCTCATAATTTTGGGATCGTCCGCAAACATTGAGAAAAATGAATCGATACCCTCCGGGAGATCATTTACATATATCAGAAACAAGATAGGACCGAGTACAGAGCCCTGTGGGACTCCACTGGTGACTTCACGCCAATCGGCGGTCTCACCCCTCACCGTAACTCTGCTTCCTATTGCTTAGGTACTCCCTTATCCACTGGAGCACCTTACCCGCTACACCTGCCTGTCTCTCCAGCTTATGTACCAGCCTCTTATGCGGTACTGTGTCAAAGGCTTTCCGACAATCCAAGAAAATGCAGTCCGCCCAGCCCTCTTTTTCTTGCTTAATCTTTGTCACCTGATCGTAGAATTCTATCAAGCCTGTAAGGCAAGATTTACCCCTTCCTGAACCCATGTTGGCGATTTGTCAGGAAGTCGCTTCTCTCCTGATGTGTTACCATGTTTTTTCTCACGATCTTCTCCATCACCTTGCATGGTATACAAGTCAAGGACACACACTGTGTGTGTATGTAATTACCTAAGTGTAGTTACAGGATGAGAGCTACGCTCGTGGTGTCCCGTCTTCCCAGCACTCTTTGTCATATAACGCTTTGAAACTACTGACGGTCTTGGCCTCCACCACCTTCTCTCCTAACTTGTTCCAACCGTCTACCACTCTGTTTGCGAAAGTGAATTTTCTTATATTTCTTCGGCATCTGTGTTTAGCTAGTTTATATCTATGACCTCTTGTTCTTAAAGTTCCAGGTCTCAGGAAATCTTCCCTATCGATTTTATCAATTCCTGTTTCTATTTTGTATGTAGTGATCATATCACCTCTTTTTCTTCTGTCTTCTAGTTTTGGCATATTTAATGCCTCTAACCTCTCCTCGTAGCTCTTGCCCTTCAGTTCTGGGAGCCACTTCGTAGCATGTCTTGGCACCTTTTCCAGTTTGTTGATGTGCTTCTTAAGATATGGGCACCACACAACTGCTGCATATTCTAGCTTTGGCCTAACAAAAGTCGTGAACAATTTCTTTAGTATATCGCCATCCATGTATTTAAAGGAATTCTGAAGTTAGAAAGCGTGGCATAGGCTCCTCGCACAATATTCTTTATGTGGTCCTCAGGTGATAGTTTTCTATCTAGAACCACCCCTAGATCTCTTTCTTTATCAGAATTCTTTAAAGATTTCTCACATAATATATAGGTTGTGTGGGGTCTATGTTCTCCTATTCCACATTCCATAACATGGCATTTATTAACATTAAATTCCATTTGCCAAGTGGCGCTTCATGTACTTATTTTGTCCAGGTCTTCTTGAAGGGCATGCCAATCATCTAAGTTTCTTATCCTTCCTATTATCTTAGCATCATCAGCAAACATGTTCATATAATTCTGTATACCAACTGGTAGATCATTTATGTAGACAATAAACATCACTGGTGCAAGAACTGAACCCTGTGGTACTCCACTTGTGACATTTCTCCAGTCCGATACATTGCCTCTGATCACAGCCCTCATTTTTCTATCAGTCAGAAAATTTTTCATCCATGTTAGAAGCGTACCTGTCACTCCTCCAATATTTTCCAGTTTCCAGAACAACCTCTTATGTGGAACTCTGTCGAAAGCCTTTTTTAGGTCCAGATAGATGCAGTCAACCCAACCATCTCTTTCCTGAAATATCTCTGTTGCTCAATCATAGAAACTGAGTAAATTCGATACACAGGATCTTCCAGATCGAAAACCATACTGTCTGTCTGATATTATATCATTTCTCTCCAGGTGTTCTACCCATTTAGTTTTAATTATTTTTTCCATTTTTGACTATTACACTTGTCAATGATACCGGTCTATAATTAAGGGGGTCTTCCCTGCTTCCACTTTTGTAGATTGGAACTATGTTAGCCTTTTTCCACACATCAGCTACAACTCCTGTATACAGGGATGCCTGAAAAATCAGTTGAAGAGGAATGCTGAGCTCAGGTGCACATTCTCAGAACCCATGGTGAAACTCCATCTGGACCAACCGCTTTGTTGTTATTTAGCTCCTTGAGCATTTTTTCCACTCCGTCTCTAGACACCTCTATGTGCTCTATGTTGTTCTCTGGAATTCTTATTGTATCTGGTTCCCTGAAGATTTCATTTTGTACAAACACACTTTGGAACTTTTCGTTTAATGTTTCACACATTTCCTTTTCATTTTCCGTGAATCTATTTCCCATTTTCAACCTCTGGATATTATCCTTTACCTGCAATTTGTTGTTTATGAATTTATAGAATAGACCTGGTTCTGTTTTACATTTGTCTGCAATCCCTTTTTCGAATTTCTTTCTGCCTCTCTCCTCACTGCCGTGTAGTTGTTTCTCGCATCTTTGTATCGCTGGTATGTTTGGGGGTTCGGCCTCTTCCTGTATTGATTCCATTTTTGTGTCTTTTGGTCTCTGGCCCTCTCGCACTTTCTGTTGAACCAATCCTGTTTCCTAGTTCTGCTTCTCTGTTTTGGTATAATTTTTGTTTGTGCCTTTATCATATATTTCACAAAACCTGACATACATCTCATTCACTTCCTTGCCTAGCAACAAGTCTGACCAATTATACTCACTAAAATTTTTTCTAAGGTTGCCATAATGTCCTCTCCTAAAGTCAGGTTTTTCATTTGCATCGACCGTCATATTTTCTTCCAGATTATAACGCTTTGCATACTTTATTCCCAAAAATACATGGTCACTTTTACCCAAGGGAGGAAGGTACTGAATGTCAAATATCTCTTCCTCCTTCCTGGTAAATATCAAATCTAGCATGGAGGGGACGTCCCCTTCCCTCATCCTCGTAGCTTGTTTAACATGTTGATACAAGAATGTTTCCAGGATGAGGTCTACAAATTTACAGGTCCAGAAATCTTCTGTTTTAGCTTCACATGCTTCCCAGTCTATGGATTTCAAGTTGAAGTCGCCGACTATCAACAGTCGTGAACTATCGTTATCCGCTCTCACTATGATCTCTCTCATTATTGTTATAAGACCTTCTCGTTTACTATCTAGCTCCTCCTTTGACCATGTGCTGCTTAGTGGTGGACTATATGCATTTATGATCATTGGTTTATCATCCTCATGGCAAGATCTCTAGTGCTATTATATCAACTTCTTGTGGATTGGCAATCACTATTTCGTTCACCTTTAGGTGTTCTTTCACCAGCACAGCAACGCCACCGCCTTTTTTTTATTTTTCTGTCCCATCTTCAAATTGAGTAGCTCCTTGGGAATATGACCTCATTTAAAATAGCATCTTCAAGTTTTGTCTCCGTGAGTGCAACAATGTCTGGTGTCTGCAGCTGTATTATATCACTGAACTCCAGTATCTTCGATCTTACTCCATCTATGTTGGTGTATGCAATCTTGAGGAACTTGTTCCCCCTCTTCTTATTTTTCACTCCCCCTTTCTCTAATGATTTTATTGGTTTGCCTTTATGTACCACTTTACTGGCCTTCCTACCCCTATCACTTTGTAGAAAATAGAATTGATTTCTTCTTCATTCCTGCTCTCATTTAAACGTTTTGCCTCGGCGAGGTTCAGTTTCAGCTTCTCTCTATCTTCTTTTGAAAGATCTCGTCTTAACGACCACACTTTCCCATCCTCATCACTTTGTAATTTTCTAGCATTTCTTAGTACTTCTTGCATCTGTTTGGTAACATTTAGGGTGATCCTCAAAGGTCGATCTTTCCCTTTTACATATCTGCCTATTCTCCTGTAGTCGCAGACATTCTCTATGGTTGTAAGACCTTCCCCGAGGCCAACAATTTTATCTACTACTTTTGCTTCTTCTACAGCTCTTTCTGACCTAGATGTTATATCCTTTTCCTTGCAGCCAAAAATGATCAGGGACTTACTCCGATCAACTGTGTTTTGCACCAACTTCGGGTTAGATGCCAATTCTTTCCTCACTTCTAGCCTAATGTTTGTTTTATCTTGGTTGCTGCAGTGTTTGACTTCCTTTACTGATTCTTCTATTTTTTCCTTCTCCTTGGCCACTTGTGCATAAGTGAGTTGCATATCTTTCTTGCACTGTTCTATTCCCTGTGTAACTTCCTCCATCTGTGCTGACAGTCTGTGTGTACTCACCTATTTGTACTCACCTTTTGTGCTTGCAGGATCGAGCATTGACTCTTGGATCCCGCCTTTCCAGCTATCGGTTGTTTACAGCAATGACTCCTGTCCCATTTCCCTATCATACCTAGTTTTAAAAGTATGAATAGTATTTGCTTCCACAACCTGTTCCCCAAGTGCATTCCATTTTTCCACTACTCTCACGCTAAAAGAAAACTTCCTAACATCTCTGTGACTCATCTCAGTTTCCAGTTTCCACCCATGTCCCCTCGTTCTGTTATTATTACGTGTGAACATTTCATCTATTTCCACTTTGTCAATTCCCCTGAGTATTTTATATGTCCCTATCATATCTCCTCTCTCCCTTCTTTTCTCTAGTGTCGTAAGGTTCAGTTCCTTCAGCCGCTCTTCATATCCCATCCCTCGTAACTGTGGGACAAGCCTCGTCGCAAACCTCTGAACCTTCTCCAGTTTCTTTATGTGTTTCTTCAGGTGGGGGCTCCATGATGGCGCGGCATACTCTAAGACTGGTCTCACGTAGGCAGTGTAAAGCGCCCTAAAAGCCTCCTCATTTAGGTTTCTGAATGAAGTTCTAATTTTCGCCAGTGTAGAGTACGCTGCTGTCGTTATCCTATTTATATGTGCCTCAGGAGTTAGATTAGGTGTCACATCCACTCCCAGGTCTCTTTCTCGAATCGTTACAGGTAGGCTGTTCCCCTTCATTGTGTACTGTCCCTTTGGTCTCCTGTCACCTGATCCCATTTCCATAACTTTACATTTACTGGTGTTAAACTCCAGTAGCCATTCCCTGACCATTTCTGCAGCCTGTTTAAGTCCTCTTGGAGGATCCTACAATCCTCGTCTGTCACAACTCTTCTCATTAATTTTGCGTCATCCGCAAACATTGACATGTATGATTCCACTCCTGTAAACATATCATTTACGTAAATTAGAAAGAGGATTGGTCCCACCACCGATCCTTGAGGTACTCCACTTGTTACTGTTCGCCAGTCCGACTTCTCGCCCCTTACCATTACCCTCTGGCTCCTTCCTGTTAGGTAGTTCTTCACCCATACTAGGGCCTTTCCGCTTACTCCTGCCTGCCTCTAGAGTTTGTATAGCAGTCTCATGTGCGGTACTGTATCAAAGGCCTTTTGGCAGTCAAGAAATATGCAGTCTGCCCAGCCTTCTCTGTCCTGCCTTATCCTTGTTACTTTATCATAGAATTCTAAAAGGTTTGTTAGGCGTGATTTCCCTGTCCAGAACCCATGTTGGTGCTTGTTTACAAACCCAATGCTCTCCAGGTGCTCAACAAGTCTTAGCCTAATTATTCTTTCAAGTATTTTGCAGGGGATGCTTGTCAGTGATACGGGTCTGTAGTTAAGTGCCTCCTCCCTATCACCTTTTTTGAAAATCGGTACGACATTTGCCTCCTTTCAGCAACTGGGCAATTCTCCCGACATAAGTGACTCATTAAAGATCATTGCCAGATGCACGCTGAGAGCCTGCGCTGCCTCTTTAAGTATCCACAGTGATACTTTGTCTGGTCCAACAGTTTTATTTGCATCCAGTGTTGTCAACTGTTTCATTACATCCTCTGCTGTCACCTCTATATCTGATAGTCTTTCATCTTGGGTAAACTCTTCTAACAATGGGAGCTGCTCAGGCTCGGTTGTGAACACTCCATGAATTTTGCATTCAGTACCTCGCAGATTTCCTTGTCGCTTTCTGTATATGCCCCTTCTGTTTTCCTCAGTCTTGTCACTTGGTCATTTACCGACATCTTCCTTCTTATATGGCTATGTAGTAATTTAGGTTGCTTTTTCGCTTTGACTGCAATATCATTCTCATAATTTCTTTCCGACACTCGTCTTATGTTAATGTAATCATTCCTAGCTCTGTTACATCTAATCCTGTTGTCCTCTGTCCTTTGTCTTCTGTACTTCCTCCACTCCCTCCTGCTTCTCACCTTTGCTTCCTGACACTGTCTATTAAACCATGGGTTATTATATTCCCTCCTGCTTTTTTCCTTTATTGTTGGAATAAATCTCTCTTCAGCCTCCTTGCATTTCAATATGACTTGGTTCATCATAGCTTGCACTGTTTTTCCTCTAAATTCTTCCTCCCACTGCACTTCTCCCAGGTAGTCCCTTATCCTTCTGTAGTCCCCTTTTCGGTAATCAAGTCTTCTTTCCCGGACCTCTTGTCCTTTGGTCACAATTTTAAGCTCCATCATGTAGTCAAGGACTAGGACACAATGGTCACTAGCTCCTAGTGGTATTTCATGTTCCAACTGCTCGATGTGTGTGTGTGTGTGTGTGTGTGTGTGTGTGTGTGTGTATGTGTGTGTGTGTACTCACCTAATTGTACTCACCTAATTGTGCTTGCGGGGGTTGAGCTCTGGCTCTTTGGTCCCGCCTCTCAACCGTCAATCAACTGGTGTACAGATTCCTGAGCCAATTGGGCTCTATCATATCTACATTTGAAACTGTGAATGGAGTCAGCCTCCACCACATCACTTCCTAATGCATTCCATTTGCTAACTACTCTGACACTGAAAAAGTTCTTTCTAACGTCTCTGTGGCTCATTTGGGTACTCAGCTTCCACCTGTGTCCCCTTGTTCGCGTCCCACCAGTGTTGAAAAGTTCGTCCTTGTTTACCCGGTTGATTCCCCTGAGGATTTTGTAGGTTGTGATCATGTCCCCCCTTACTCTTCTGTCTTCCAGTGTCGTGAGGTGCATTTCCCGCAGCCTTTCCTCATAACTCATGCCTCTTAGTTCTGGGACTAGTCTAGTAGCATACCTTTGGACTTTTTCCAGCTTCGTCTTGTGCTTGACAAGGTACGGGCTCCATGCTGGGGCCGCATACTCCAGGATTGGTCTTACATATGTGGTGTACAAGATTCTGAATGATTCCTTACACAGGTTCCTGAACGCCGTTCTGATGTTAGCCAGCCTCGCATATGCCGCAGACGTTATTCTCTTTATGTGGGCTTCAGGAGACAGGTTTGGTGTGATATCAACTCCTAGATCATTCTCTCTGTCTGTTTCATTAAGTACTTCATCTCCTATTCTGTATCCTGTGCCTGGCCTCCTGTTTCCACTGCCTAGTTTCATTACTTTGCATTTACTCGGGTTGAACTTCAACAGCCATTTGTTGGACCATTCACTCAGTCTATCCAGGTCATCTTGTAGCCTCCTACTATCATCCTCTGTTTCAATCCTCCTCATAATTTTTGCATCGTCGGCAAACATTGAGAGGAACGAATCTATACCCTCTGGGAGATCATTTACATATACCAGAAACAGTATAGGTCCAAGGACTGACCCCTGCGGGACTCCACTTGTGACGTCTCGCCAATCTGAGACCTCACCCCTCACACAGACTCGTTGTCTCCTGTTGCTTAGGTATTCCTCTATCCACCGGAGTACCTTCCCTCTCACTCCAGCCTGCATCTCCAACTTTCGCACTAGCCTCTTGTGTGGCACTGTATCAAAGGCTTTCTGACAATCCAAAAATATGCAGTCTGCCCACCCTTCTCTTTCTTGCCTTATTTTTGTTGCCTGGTCGTAGAATTCAAGTAACCCTGTGAGGCAGGACCTGCCATCCCTGAACCCATGTTGATGCTGTGTTACAAAGTTCCTTCGCTCCAGATGCTCCACTAGTTTTTTTCGCACAATCTTCTCCATCAGCTTGCATGGTATGCAGGTTAGGGACACTGGCTTGTAGTTCAGTGCCTCCTGTCTATCCCCTTTCTTGTATATCGGGACTACGTTAGCTGCTTTCCAAGTATCTGGCAGTTCCCCTGTTGCCAGTGATTTGTTATACACTATGGAGAGTGGTAGGCTCAGTTCTCTTGCTCCTTCCTTTAGAACCCAAGGGGAGATTCCATCTGGGCCTATAGCCTTCGTCACGTCCAACTCTAGTAAACACTTCCTTACTTCCCCACTGGTAATCTCAAACTCTTCCAGTGGTTCCTGGTTAGCTATTCCCTCACTTACCTCTGGAATTTCTCCTTGTTCTAAGGTGAAGACCTCCTGGAATTTCTTATTCAATTCCTCACACACTTCCTTGTCATTTGTAGTGAATCCTTCCGCCCCTATCCTTAATCTCATAACCTGTTCCTTTACTGTTGTTTTTCTCCTAATGTGGCTATGCAACAATGTAGGCTGAGTCTTTGCCTTGCTTGCGATGTCATTTTCGTATTGTCTTTCTGCCTCTCTTCTCATCCTGACATATTCATTCCTGGCATTCTGGTATCTTTCTCTGCTCTCCAGTGTCCTGTTATTCCTATAGTTTCTCCATGCCCTTTTACTTTGCTGCTTAGCTAGCCTACATCTTTGATTAAACCATGGGTTTCTCATCTTCATTTCTCTGTTTTCCTTTTGGACTGGGACAAACTTGTTTGCTGCGTCCTTGCACTTCTGCGTGATGTAATCCATCATATCTTGGGCCGTCTTTCCCCTGAGCTCTGTTTCCCATGCTATATCTGTTAGGAATTTTCTTATCCTAATTTTCTTATCTTGTGTGTGTGTGTGTGTGTGTGTGTGTGTGTGTGTGTGTGTGTGTGTGTGTGTGTGTGTGTGTGTGTGTGTGTGTGTGTGTGTGTGTGTGTGTGTGTGTACTCACCTAGTTGTGTCTGCAGGATCGAGCATTGACTCTTGGATCCCGCCTTTCGAGCATCGGTTGTTTACAGCAATGACTCCTGTCCCATTTCCCTATCATACCTGGTTTTAAAATTATGAATAGTATTTGCTTCCACAACCTGTTCCTGAAGTGCATTCCATTTCCCCACTACTCTCACGCTAAGAAAACTTCCTAACATCTCTGTGACTCATCTGAGTTTCAAGCTTCCATCCATGTCCTCTCGTTCTGTTACTGTTCCGTGTGAACATTTCGTCTATGTCCACTCTGTCAATCCCTCTGAGTATCTTATACGTTCCTATCATGTCCCCCCTCTCCCTTCTTCTTTCTAGTGTCGTAAGGCACAGTTCCCTCAGGCGCTCCTCATACCCCATCCCTCGTAGCTCTGGGACGAGTCTCGTTGCAAACCTCTGAACCTTTTCCAGTTTCATTATATGCTTCTTCAGATGAGGACTCCATGATGAGGCGGCATACTCTAAGACTGGCCTCACGTAGGCAGTGGAAAGCGCCCTAAATGCCTCCTTACTTAGGTTTCTGAATGATGTTCTAACTTTTGCCAGTGTAGAGTACGCTGCTATCGTTATCCTATTAATATGTGCCTCAGGAGATAGATTAGGTGTTACGTCCACCCCCAGGTCTCTTTCACGCGTCGTTACAGGTAGGCTGTTCCCCTTCATTGTGTACTGTCCCTTTGGTCTCCTATCTCCTAGTCCCATTTCCATAACTTTACATTTGCTCGTGTTGAATTCTAGTAGCCATTTCTCTGACCATCTCTGCAATCTGTTCAGGTCCTCTTGGAGGATCCTGCAATCCTCATCTGTCACAACTCTTCTCTCATCGTGTGTGTGTGTACTCACCTAATTGTACTCACCTAATTGTGCTTGCGGGGGTTGAGCTTTGGCTCTTTGGTCCCGCCTCTCAACTGTCAATCAACTGGTGTACAGATTCCTGAGCCTACTGGGCTCTATCATACCTACATTTGAAACTGTGTATGGAGTCAGCCTCCACCACATCACTTCCTAGTGCATTCCATTTATTAACTACTCTGACACTGAAAAAATTCTTTCTAACGTCTCTGTGGCTCATCTGGGTACTAAGTTTCCACCTGTGTCCCCTTGTTCGTGTCCCACCCGTGCTGAAGAGTTTGTCTTTGTCCACCCTGTCAATTCCCCTGAGAATTTTGTAGGTGGTTATCATGTCTCCCCTTACTCTTCTGTTTTCCAGGGATGTAAGGTTCAGCTCCTTTAGCCTTTCCTCGTAGCTCAATCCTCTTTCCTCGTAGCTCAATGTGTGTGTGTGTTTGTGTGTGTGTGTGTGTGTGTGTGTGTGTGTGTGTGTGTGTGTGTGTGTGTGTGTGTGTGTGTGTGTGTGTGTGTGTGTGTGTGTGTGTGTGTGTGTGTGTGTGTGTGTGTGTGTGTGTACTCACCTAGTTGTGTCTGCAGGATCGAGCATTGACTCTTGGATCCCGCCTTTCGAGCATCGGTTGTTTACAGCAATGACTCCTGTCCCATTTCCCTATCATACCTGGTTTTAAAATTATGAATAGTATTTGCTTCCACAACCTGTTCCTGAAGTGCATTCCATTTCCCCACTACTCTCACGCTAAGAAAACTTCCTAACATCTCTGTGACTCATCTGAGTTTCAAGCTTCCATCCATGTCCTCTCGTTCTGTTACTGTTCCGTGTGAACATTTCGTCTATGTCCACTCTGTCAATCCCTCTGAGTATCTTATACGTTCCTATCATGTCCCCCCTCTCCCTTCTTCTTTCTAGTGTCGTAAGGCACAGTTCCCTCAGGCGCTCCTCATACCCCATCCCTCGTAGCTCTGGGACGAGTCTCGTTGCAAACCTCTGAACCTTTTCCAGTTTCATTATATGCTTCTTCAGATGAGGACTCCATGATGAGGCGGCATACTCTAAGACTGGCCTCACGTAGGCAGTGGAAAGCGCCCTAAATGCCTCCTTACTTAGGTTTCTGAATGATGTTCTAACTTTTGCCAGTGTAGAGTACGCTGCTATCGTTATCCTATTAATATGTGCCTCAGGAGATAGATTAGGTGTTACGTCCACCCCCAGGTCTCTTTCACGCGTCGTTACAGGTAGGCTGTTCCCCTTCATTGTGTACTGTCCCTTTGGTCTCCTATCTCCTAGTCCCATTTCCATAACTTTACATTTGCTCGTGTTGAATTCTAGTAGCCATTTCTCTGACCATCTCTGCAATCTGTTCAGGTCCTCTTGGAGGATCCTGCAATCCTCATCTGTCACAACTCTTCTCTCATCGTGTGTGTGTGTACTCACCTAATTGTACTCACCTAATTGTGCTTGCGGGGGTTGAGCTTTGGCTCTTTGGTCCCGCCTCTCAACTGTCAATCAACTGGTGTACAGATTCCTGAGCCTACTGGGCTCTATCATACCTACATTTGAAACTGTGTATGGAGTCAGCCTCCACCACATCACTTCCTAGTGCATTCCATTTATTAACTACTCTGACACTGAAAAAATTCTTTCTAACGTCTCTGTGGCTCATCTGGGTACTAAGTTTCCACCTGTGTCCCCTTGTTCGTGTCCCACCCGTGCTGAAGAGTTTGTCTTTGTCCACCCTGTCAATTCCCCTGAGAATTTTGTAGGTGGTTATCATGTCTCCCCTTACTCTTCTGTTTTCCAGGGATGTAAGGTTCAGCTCCTTTAGCCTTTCCTCGTAGCTCAATCCTCTTTCCTCGTAGCTCAATGTGTGTGTGTGTTTGTGTGTGTGTGTGTGTGTGTGTGTGTGTGTGTGTGTGTGTGTGTGTGTGTGTGTGTGTGTGTGTGTGTGTGTGTGTGTGTGTGTGTGTGTGTGTGTGTGTGTGAGTGTACTCACCTGGTTGTGTCTGCAGGATCGAGCATTGACTCTTGGATCCCACCTTTTGAG
The DNA here is from genome assembly GCF_040958095.1 of Procambarus clarkii. NCBI lineage: Eukaryota > Metazoa > Arthropoda > Malacostraca > Decapoda > Cambaridae > Procambarus > Procambarus clarkii. The sequence continues at coordinate 2,817,976 of NC_091163.1, read as the reverse complement.
CATCGGTTGTTTACAGCAATGACTCCTGTCCCATTTCCCTATCATACCTGGTTTTAAAATTATGAATAGTATTTGCTTCCACAACCTGTTCCTGAAGTGCATTCCATTTTCCCACTACTCTCACGCTAAAAGAAATCTTCCTAACATCTCTGTGACTCATCTGAGTTTCAAGCTTCCATCCATGTCCCCTCGTTCTGTTACTATTCCGTGTAAACATTTCATCTATGTCCGCTCTGTCAGTCCCTCTGAGTATTTTATACGTTCCTATCATGTCCCCCCTCTCCCTTCTTCTTTCTAGTGTCGTAATGCACAGTTCGCTCAGGCGCTCCTCATACCCCATCCCTCGTAGCTCTGGGACGAGTCTCGTTGCAAACCTCTGAACCTTTTCCAGTTTCATTATATGCTTCTTCAGATGGGGACTCCATGATGAGGTGGCATACTCTAAGACTGGCCTCACGTAGGCAGTGTAAAGCGCCCTAAATGCCTCCTTACTTAGGTTTCTGAATGATGTTCTAATTTTTGCCAGTGTAGAGTACGCTGCTGTCGTTATCCTATTTATATGTGCCTCAGGAGATAGATTAGGTGTTACGTCCACACCCAGGTCTCTTTCGCACGTCGTCACAGGTAGGCTGTTCCCCTTCATTGTGTACTGTCCCTTTGGTCTCCTATCTCCTAGTCCCATTTCCATAACTTTACATTTGCTTGTGTTGAATTCCAGTAGCCATTTCGCTGACCATCTCTGCAACCTGTTCAGGTCCTCATGGAGGATCCTGCAATCCTCATATGTCACAATTCTTCTCATCAACTTTGCGTGAACCACAAACATCGACATGTAGGACTCTACGCCTGTAAACATGTCGTTAACATATACAAGAAATAGAATTTGTCCCAGCACCGATCCTTGAGGTACTCCACTTGTTACTGTTCGCCAGTCCGACTTCTCGACCCTTACCTTAACTCTTTGGCTCTTTCCTGTTAGGTAGTTCCTTATCCATGCTTGGACCTTTCCCTCCACCCCCGCCTGCCTCTCGAGATTGAACAGCAGTCTCATGTGCGGTACTGTATCAAAGGCTTTTTGGCAGTCCAGAAATATGCAGTCTGCCCAAACATCTCTGTCCTGTCTTATCCTCGTTATTTTATCATAGAATTCCAGAAGGTTTGTTAGGCACGATTTTCCTGTCCAGAACCCATGTTGATGTTTGTTCACAAACCTAATGTTCTCCAGGTGTGCAACCAGTCGTAGCCTAATTATTCTTTCCAGTATTTTACAGGGGGATGCTTGTCAGTGATACAGGTCTATAGTTAAGTGCCTCCTCCCTATCACCTTTCTTGAAGATCGGCACGACATTTGCCTTCTTCCAGCAACTGGGCAATTCTCCCGACATAAGTGACTCATTAAAGATCATTGCCAGAGGCACACTGAGGGCCTGCGATGCTTCTTTTAGTATCCACGGTGATACTTTGTCTGGTCCAACTGTTTTAGTTGCATCTAAAGTTGTCAACTGTTTCATTACCTCCTCTGCTGTCACCTATATATCTGATAGTCTTTCATCTAGGGTAACCCCTTCCAACAATGGGAGCTGCTCAGGCTCGGTAGTGAACACTCCATGGAAACTGGCATTCAGTGCCTCACAGATTTCCTTGTCACTTTCAGTATATGCCCCCTCTGTCTTCCTTAGTCTTGTCACTTGGTCGTTCACAGACATTTTTCTTCTTATATGACTGTGTAGTAACTTAGGTTGTTTTTTCGCTTTGATTGCAATATCGTTCTCATAGTCCCTTTCCGATGTTCGTCTTATGTTAATGTAATCGTTCCTAGCTCTGTTGCATCTGATCCTGTTGTCCTCTGTCCTTTGTCTTCTGTACTTCCTCCACTCCCGCCTGCTGGTCATTTTTGCTTCCTGACACTGTCTATTAAACCATGGGTTATTATATTCCTTCTTATTTTTTCCCTTTACTGTTGCTATAAATCTCTCTTCGGCCTCCTGGCATTTCTGTATGACTAGGTCCATCATATCTTGGACTGTTTTTCCTCTAATTTCTTCCTCCCATTGCACTTCACCCAGATAGTCCCTTATCCTCTTATAGTCCTCTTTCCTGTAGTCAACTCTCCTTTCCCAGATCTCTTGTCCCATGGTCATAAGTTTGAATTCCATCATGTAGTCAAAGACTAGGACACAATGGTCACTGGCCCCTAGAGGTATTTCATGCTCTAAATTCTCGATATCTTCTACGTTCTGGGTGAAAGTCAGGTCTAATAGGCTCGGTGCATCTCCTCCTCTTTCCCTTGTGTCTTCCTTCACATGTTGTGTTAGGAAATTCCTGTCTATAACATCTACTAATTTGTGCTCCCCACGTTTCGTCCCCTCCATGGGGATTCCTTGATTCCCAATTTATCTCTCCATGATTTAGGTCCCCCATGATCAGCAGCTTCGCTTTCATTCTGTGGGCTAGTGTTGCTGCCTTCTGCAGTTCGTCTATACATGCCTTGTTGTTGTCATCATACTCCTGCCTGGGTCTTCTACTGTTTGGTGGGGGATTGTAGATTACCAAGATCACAATCTTCCTCCCATCTACTGTCAGAGTTCCATGTATGAAGCTTGTGCACTCATTGGTAACCCGATTTCCCAGGTCTTCAAACTTCCATTTCCGCTTTATTAGGAGTGCTACTCCCCCTCCCTGTCTCTGTGTCCTCACTTTCGTATTACCTGGTACCCTTCAGGAAAGATTGCATCTGAGATCATGTCATTAATTTTAGTTTCCACAATTGCAACTATGTCAGGATCTGCTTCACTCAATCTTTCTTTTATCTCTTCTGCTTTATTAGATACCCCATCAGCATTGGTGTACCAAACCTTGAGATTCTTCATGGAAACTCTTGTACCAGAGTTCTCCCTTTCTCTGGGGGTCTGGGGGGAGTCTAGGGGGTGACAGGGGGCAGGGGAGATCTGGGGGATTTGGGGGGTGTCTGGGGGATGACTGGGGGCGGGGAGGATCCGGGGGATGTCCGGGGGGATCCGGGGGCTGTCTGGGGGGGGGGGTCCGGGGGTGAAAGAGGTCAGGAGGGGTGCTTTGGTGGCTAATGGGGGCTGGGCTTCTAGGAAGGTAGGTAGGAGGGTCTGGGGTAGGGCCTGGGTAGGTAGGTCTGGAGTAGGAAGGGCATACTGAGTCTGAAGATTAGGGAGGGTCTGATAGGCATAGAGGGGTTGGGAGATAGCGTAAGGTTGGGAGTCAGATAGAGGTTGAGAGGTTGGGAGGGGGAAGGATAGAGGGGGTGGGGGGAACCTCCCACCCCCCTCGCAAGGATGGGGGGTCACATGGAAGGAGAAAGGATGAGGAGGGGTGAGGGCTGGGTAGGTTTTGGGGGTTGAGGGGATGAGGGCTGGGTGGGCTCTTGGGGTTGAGGGGATGAGGGCTGGGTGGGTTTTGGGAGTTGAGGGGATGAGGGCTAGACGGGTTTTGGGGGTTGAGGTGATGAGGGGGTCCTTGGAATGTGGGATGAATTTGACTGCAGTGGGGTCAGAGGGGTCAAGGGTGGTGTTGGGGAGATAAGCAGGGGCGGCTGATTTGGGGAGGGAGTGACCTGAGAAGGTGTGAGCTGGTTAGCATGGGGTGGATTAGCATTGGGGTGTGTAGCTACACTCAAATGGGAAGAGTTGTATTGTTGTTTGCTTGCTCTGTGGGCTATCTGCTCCTCCTTCGTCATGAATTTGTCAATATATACATTGTAATAATTTTCGCTACCTCTGAGTAAGTGTTTGTGATGCAGTATGTAATCCACTGCCTCTTATTATAGTCTGTGGGTTGGTTGGTGTTGTCGTCGTTGATTCTTCCCTATGGACAACCCAACCCACACAACTCGGTAGAGTGCTTATACTTCACCAGGAGATCACCCTTGGCGCTTCTGGCTCTTGGAGAGGGGCTCAACGTCACACATTTAGGGGATGCGGCTACAACACCTAGCCTCGTTGTCACGTGCACACACCCACTCGAGCCGCTGTGACTCCCCACTCTCTCCTTAGGTAATATGATCTCCTCGATCCCCTTTTGGCTAATTAGTACTACCTTCTACCCTGTCCACAGCAGTGGTTCTTGGTTCTTTCTCTCTCTCTCTCCTTCTTTACTACCTCCTGGGAAGCCTCACTAGGACAAGGGCAAACACCAGCAAATTGGGATACATTTACTGGACAAAGCACATACACGATACATACACACATATAATAATAATGAATCCTATACTCTATAATATTACAATCGGGTTGCACTCCAACACCATCAGAACTCTATCATCAGCTTATCAAGTGGTATTTTATCTCCTGGTTCACCACCTGATACTATCAACCTCCTCAAGTTGATCAAGTCTACATACACTGTTGCACCATCAGCAAGAGAATATATATATGTATCTATAAATGTGTACAAAGAAAATCAGCATTTGCATGCAATAACATATATCAGTATAAATGTTCATTGATACACAACAATGATCAATCGATCACTCTATCAGTCCTAGAACGCACACATCTGTAGGTAATCCAGCCTACGACTGTAACTCTAAACTTCAGTGTAAAACACTCCTTGACATAAGAATGCAAACAGTCACTCACCTCTCACTGCGTCTTGCACGCTAATGACAACCAAACACTATCAACTCCCTATAAGTAATCCACCAGAACTTCCCTTCCACTTCTGGAAGTTCACTACCCTAATATCTTTAGGTTCTTCCGGGCTTCACTACCAGGATCCTCTGCAGCTCCTCCAGGCTGCTATCATGAAGTTTCCTTGAGCAACTACGGTGCTTCACCCTTCTGCTAGGTTCCTCCACAGCTCTCTTGGCTGCTACACCATGAAGTTTCCTCGAGCAACTATGGTGCTTCTCCACCTCTACAGAAGCACGTGACACTCCTCTTCACTACTTCTTCTCCTCACAGCTCGAGGTCCTCTGCTTCACTACCTTGGAGTCTCATCAATTACTTCATCTATGCTGGCTTCGAAGTTCTCAGCAACTTCTTCCCCAAAGACAAACCTGCAACCCATCGACACTCCAATAAAAATGTTTCCCCTTTAACACATAAACAAAAATAACCACACAATATGCTTGCCTCAAACCTCTATCTGTCCTCTACATACAGTGAGAGTGGACTCCCCCGTTTTGGGCGGGTCCATACTCCACCTCGCCTGGCGGCGGTCCTCACTCGCTGGGAGGGTCTTCCTCCGTCAGGAGCCGGGCTCCCTCAGTCGTCTGTCAGAGCTCAGAGGGGACGGACGTCGCTCCGTGTTCCTCCCTCTTCACTCTCCTATTTCAGGCTTTCTGCCTTATTAAAACATGTCTAACTTATAAATAAACATTGCTACTGTCGCTGGGCACACGACCAACTACAAGCAATCACTATGAACTGGCGTATATCGTGCTTACCACAGATTAACTGGTCGAGGGCGCTTCTCCCTCTGACGGCGTCTGGTCACGGCGCTTCCACGGCCCACAATAATGTTTCTGGCCGGCTTGATACTCTCTTCTTCGACCAGGACTTGAGACCACAACGTTCCCAGCTCAGTTCCACAGCTGGCACGTCTACACACTTCTCTTCTCTTCGAGATACATCACTAGGGGTTCCCTTCTGACGGGAGCTCAACGGAGCGCGGCTTTCTCCCTGCGATGTCTGGCACTCAAGTGAGGTCAAGGTCCTCCGGAAGCGAGCCTCACGCCTCCAGCAAAATGTCCACATCTCCTAGCCAGTCATTTATCTGTTTTCTTCTACACTGCCCATAATCTTAAACTGTCCATTGAATCCAACATACTATTTTTCATATGGGTTATCACCTCAATATTTGCTAGACCTTCTAATCAGGTCAGGCTTGATGAATAACTCTCAAGGAGGGAGACTCGTTTCTCCTGTAGGCTGAGATCATAACACTCCCCTCCCCTTATTTTTGAGAGTTATTCCAGTGGCAAAGCTCGGGATAATACATCCGCCACCACACTGTCTCGTTCTTCAAGCGATTGGTTCGAACGGTTGATCTGCTTACGTACTCCCTTAAGAGTCTACAATTAGTTCGTTGCACCTTCCAACATCTGGCTCACAACTCGCCAGAAACACGATCTTCTCATAAACGATCTGACTTCTCTGGCACCTCTTGGCTAGGCTGTCCTCCTTGGACGCCTGCAATCCATTGGTCCACTCTACTTATTGTTTCCACCCTCCGTTTCCTCGTCTTCTTCTCTTCACGTCCAGAGTCAGACGTCTATTGTCTGTACCTCCTCTGTCGTCTTCACACTTCCATCTACTGCCATTATACTTCACTCCCTCGTCTTCACCGACGATTCTCTCTTTCGTCTCCTCATATATCCGAGACCTCATCCTGTTCGACTCCCACCGAGTCCTCGGCTTTCCTCTATTCCTCCATGCTTGTATCATCTTCCTCTTCCCACACTTCTCATCTTTATACAACTCCATTTCTTCTCCTTCAACTCTTCTTCGTTCTCTAAAAGTTTCTCCGAGCGCTGTACTACATCCATCAGCACTCGACCGTACATGTCGCTCTACCTCTCCTAGAGTGCTCGTAGGCATCTCTCCACACATACTGTCTCTTCCCCTTTCATTTTCTCGGCTATTACTCTTCTTCACTATCTCTCCTCCACGTTTTCTGTGAAACATGTCAACTCTTGACATCTCAAACAACTTAACTCCACTATCCCTATGCCTCTGTGCTCGTGGACCACTTGACGCTCTACTTCCGTCCTCAGTCTGTCCACATCTTTCCTTATTCCTACTCAGCACAGTTGCATTCGCCTTCCGACTCTTAATTTCAGCAGTCTGGGCTCTACTCAGGTCCGCTCTCTTCACAGTATTCTTCTTCGGCTGGGCCATCTTCACTTTTGACCTCACCGAGACTTCATTTTTCTGGGCTGGACCTTCATCAAACAGCCATGCTATATCTACATCGATATCTTCCACCGGTTGAATCGACACTGTCTCATCTTCTCCAGCGTCTTCCTCGTCGGCCACCTCGGCATTCATCACTACCGAGACAGGGTACTCAATGGCTTGGCGGTCTCCTGACTCATCTCCTCGGATGTCAGTCAGGTTCACACTCTCAGGTGTCCCACCCGTGCCGTGGCCTTCTGGGCTCTCCTCTGGCACAGTCTCCGCTATGACTCTTGGCAACACCTTTGTCCCGCACAAGTCATTCCCCAGGATCACTTGGACTCCTGGAACAGGTATGTCGGGGCATACTCCCAACATCACCTCTGCCGACACATATTCCGACCTTAGCTGGACAGTACAAACGGGCATGTCATTCTCAGACAATAACCCATATACTTTCATCTTCCCACCGCCAGCTAACCGTCGATCATTCCCAATCAGGCTTCTCGTAATCAAGCTCTGATTAGCTCCGGTATCTCATAAGGTTACAACTTCTACCTCAGGTTGGTTTCCTACACTGATCCAACCTTTGCTCATGAACGGCCTATACCTCTCGTTCACTAAGTTCGCTCTCTGTGGTTTGTCTCGGAACACATTAGTATATTTACCTCGGGGGTCACACATGGCCAGGGTCACAACTCTCTTGCCCTGCCGACAATCTCGCATCACGTGACCCAATCCGTTACAATTGTAACATCTCATCTGGGAAAAGTCTCTTCTATATGTACCAGAGTAGCTCTGACTCTGCCCACTCGTATTGGAGTTCCTCGGGCCAGACGTACTACTCGTACTCTGTGGAGCTTTACTGGACTCTTGATTCCCTGGATAACGATTAGTTTCTCGTTTGGCTCCTCCATCCTCACTTTCAGACGAAGTGCGCGACCTACTCTTCTGAGTTTTAGGGTACTTACTTTTATCTGCCCATTTATCAAAATTTTTCTCACCCCAGACTCTTCTGGGTCTTTCATAATTTCTTCCTCCCCAGACTCCATTGGGTCTGCTATTGCTGCGTCTCGCCTCGCTTCTCACTCTGTTCTCCCTCAAGCTCTTGTATGCTTCAGTAATCATATCTGCCCTATCTGCGGCATCTTTCACCTCCTTTATCCCTGCTACTTGGATCTTGAACTTTGTTTCGGGATGCATCATCTCCAAGAACTTCTCCATGACCATCAGTTGCTTCAGGTCAGCGTAAGATCCAACTCCAGCAGCCTCAATCCACTTCTGGAATCGTCTTTCCAGATCCCTTGCTGTCTCAGCAAACGTACATGCTCCAACTTTGATCATTTCTCTGAAATGCTTCCTATAAGCTTCTGGGGTTAACTGAAACGAGCGCAATATGCTGCTCTTTACCGTGGCATAATCCTGGCACTCTTCCAGTGACAATTGGGTGTATGCCTCCTTGGCTGCACCGGTCAATCTTAACTGGACCAGCTGGGCCCATTCCTCCTGTGGCCACTCATTGATGCTGGCTACTTTTTCAAAGTGCTCGAAAAAGCTCTCTGCCTCTTCGGGAACAAACAAGGGAATGTCCTTCTCCCTAACCCTAACATCTGGTGGGTGTGATACCTGGGTGGTGCTCTCTGGCAACCCATGTTCAATCCTTTGCTCAGCCAAGGTTCTATTCGCTTCTATCTGCATTTGTTTTGTTCTCTCTTTTTCTTTTTCGACCTGGGCTTTTTCTTTTTCGACCTGGGCTTTTTCTTTGTCGACCTGTGCTTTTTCTTTTTCTTTCTCCTGTTCCAACTCCAGTTCTCTTACTCTGGTTTTCTCTTTTTCTATTTCCAGTCTGGTTTTCTCTTTTTCTTTCTCCTGTTCCAACTCCAGTTCCCTTATTCTGGTTTTCTCTTTTTCCTTCTCGGCTTCATTTTTCATCTGGAGTTCTAATTTCATCTTTTCCAGCTGGAACTGTCTCTCCTCACGCTGCATCTGGAGCTCTAACTGGAATCTTTCCAAGCTCCTATTTCGGTTACTCCTGCTACTGCGGCTACTCTTGCTGCTCCTACTCGATCCCTGGGATCTCACTTCATCCTGCCCATCATCCTCCTTTCCACTTTCAGCTCCTTTCTGGGCTCCTTGCTCTGCCGCTTCACTTTTGGCTCTTAACTGCCTCAGGATCTCATCCTTCATCCCAGCTACTTTAGATGCTTTCAACCTACTGCCACATTTTTCTGCTATTTGTTTCAATTGATCCCTCGTGCAACCTTCTAAGTCCTCAGGCTTGCCTGACTCCACAAACGCTTGCACCTTATCCATCTTGTCCTGTGAGTCTTCCCAAGAGAGAGAGTATACACCTGCGGTCACACAGTTTATCTCAGCAGGGGTGTACAAATCCACTCTTGGACAGGGTGTGGGTGTGTCAGTTCACTCTCCCGGACACAGGCCCCCAATTTATTATAGTCTGTGGGTTGGTTGGTGTTGTCGTCGTTGATTCTTCTCTATGGACAACCCAACCCACACAACTCGGTAGAGTGCTTATACTTCACTAGGAGATCACCCTTGGCGCTTCTGGCTCTTGGAGAGGGGCTCAACGTCACACATTTAGGGGATGCGGCTCCAACACCTAGCCTCGTTGTCACGTGCACACACCCACTCGAGCCGCTGTGACTCCCCACTCTCTCCTTAGGTAATATGATCTCCTCGATCCCCTTTTGGCTTATTAGTACTACCTTCTACCCTGTCCACAGCTGTGGTTCTTGGTTCTTTCTCTCTCTCTCTCTCCTTCTTTACTACCTCCTGGGAAGCCCCACTAGGACAAGGGCAAACACCAGCAAATTGGGATACATTTACTGGACAAAGCACATACACGATACATACACACATATAATAATAATGAATCCTATACTCTATAATATTACAATCGGGTTGCACTCCAACACCATCAGAACTCTATCATCAGCTTATCAAGTGGTATCCTATCTCCTGGTTCACCACCTGATACTATCAACCTCCTCAAGTTGATCAAGTCTACATACACTGTTGCACCATCAGCAAGAGAATATATATATGTATCTATAAATGTGTACAAAGAAAATCAGCATTTGCATGCAATAACATACATCAGTATAAATGTTCATTGATACACAACAATGATCAATCGATCACTCTATCAGTCCTAGAACGCATACATCTGTAGGTAATCCAGCCTACGACTGTAACTCTAAACTTCAGTGTAAAACACTCCTTGACATAAGAATGCAAACAGTCACTCACCTCTCACTGCGTCTTGCACGCTAATGACAACCAAACACTATCAACTCCCTATAAGTAATCCACCAGAACTTCCCTTCCACTTCTGGAAGTTCACTACCCTAATATCTTTAGGTTCTTCCGGGCTTCACTACCAGGATCCTCTGCAGCTCCTCCAGGCTGCTATCATGAAGTTTCCTTGAGCAACTACGGTGCTTCACCCTTCTGCTAGGTTCCTCCACAGCTCTCTTGGCTGCTACACCATGAAGTTTCCTCGAGCAACTATGGTGCTTCTCTACCTCTACAGAAGCACGTGACACTCCTCTTCACTACTTCTTCTCCTCACAGCTCGAGGTCCTCTGCTTCACTACCTTGGAGTCTCATCAATTACTTCATCTATGCTGGCTTCGAAGTTCTCAGCAACTTCTTCCCCAAAGACAAACCTGCAACCCATCGACACTCCAATAAAAATGTTTCCCCTTTAACACATAAACAAAAATAACCACACAATATGCTTGCCTCAAACCTCTATCTGTCCTCTACATACAGTGAGAGTGGACTCCCCCGTTTTGGGCGGGTCCATACTCCACCTTGCCTGGCGGCGGTCCTCACTCGCTGGGAGGGTCTTCCTCCGTCAGGAGCCGGGCTCCCTCAGTCGTCTGTCAGAGCTCAGAGGGGACGGACGTCGCTCCGTGTTCCTCCCTCTTCACTCTCCTATTTCAGGCTTTCTGCCTTATTAAAACATGTCTAACTTATAAATAAACATTGCTACTGTCGCTGGGCACACGACCAACTACAAGCAATCACTATGAACTGGCGTATATCGTGCTTACCACAGATTAACTGGTCGAGGGCGCTTCTCCCTCTGACGGCGTCTGGTCACGGCGCTTCCACGGCCCACAATAATGTCTCTGGCCGGCTTGATACTCTCTTCTTCGACCAGGACTTGAGACCACAACGTTCCCAGCTCAGTTCCACAGCTGGCACGTCTACACACTTCTCTTCTCTTCGAGATACATCACTAAGGGTTACCTTCTGACGGGAGCTCAACGGAGCGCGGCTTTCTCCCTGCGATGTCTGGCACTCAAGTGAGGTCAAGGTCCTCCGGAAGCGAGCCTCACGCCTCCAGCAAAATGTCCACATCTCCTAGCCAGTCATTTATCTGTTTTCTTCTACACTGCCCATAATCTTAAACTGTCCATTAAATCCAACATAATATTTTTCATATGGGTTATCACCTCAATATTTGCTAGACCTTCTAATCAGGTCAGGCTTGATGAATAACTCTCAAGGAGGGAGACTCGTTTCTCCTGTAGGCTGAGATCATAACACTCTTCGTTAGTGAACTGTACCAGGACAGGTCGTTTCCTGTTACAGTTGTATGGCCCAATACGTCGTTGAACTTGCATCTCATTCCCTGCCATCTGGGCTCTCATGTCTCTCAAGATCCCCTGTAGCTCCAAATCCTCAATCTCCATCCTTTCCTGCCTCGATGGTGCCCTGGCTTCAAGCAATCCATGGATTATGATTGTCCTCTTTCTCAGATCAGGGTCATGCTGGTGGCCCCCTCCCTGGCTGACCCCCACCCCTCCCACTCCCGCTACTCCACCTACTACTACTCCCCCTTCCCCTGCCAAGCTTCCCTTATTCCTGCCAAATTCATTAGTAAGCCTAGATATTTCTCCTTGCCATTCTACCCTGCTCTTCCTGATTTCTTCTTGAATATAATCCATAAACTCTTGTTTGAGACTTTGAACCTTGTCCTGTATCTTATTAAAAACTTCACTTTTAATCCCCTGGATTAGATCATCTATCCAAACATCCCTCTTCTCTACAAATTTCCCAATCATCTTCTCCACAAACCTATCTTCTTCTTCAATCATAATACTGCTGGACCTAGACACCCTTCCTGACCTAGTCATTGATATAATGCAACCTTACCCACAGGGGTTCCAAGTATCTTACCGTCCTGCTAACACAATAGGTGAGTGAATCTCCAAGCGTCATCCCACTTGGTGGTAGGAAGGTTGCTGCCGCGGGTGAGGTCTGCTCCACACTGCCACAGTACTTCATCAACTATTTTCAATTACGCTATTTAAACTGTTTTTCTTCACTACCTTATGGCTTTGGTCAAAACCCAAGGTTTTTTTCATTCACTTGCACACACTTTTTCACTTCGAAGTTCCCTGATTACCCCTCCCACTCCACTAGTGAACCAGGAGCTCCCAACCCACGTCCACCCAACACGATGGTCACAACACAACACGTCTGTGTGTGTGTTTACTAGTTGTGTACTAGTTGTGTTTTTGCGGGGGTTGAGCTTTGCTCTTTCGGCCCGCCTCTCAACTGTCAATCAACTGTTTACTAACTACTTTTTTTTTCCACACTACACACACACACCCCAGGAAGCAGCCCGTGACAGCTGACTAACTCCCAGGTACCTATTTACTGCTAGGTAACAGGGGCACTTAGGGTGAAAGAAACTTTGCCCATTTGTTTCTGCCTCGTGCGGGAATCGAACCCGCGCCACAGAATTACGAGTCCTGCGCGCTATCCACCAGGCTACGAGGCCCCGAGGTGTGTGTGTGTGTGTGTGTGTGTGTGTGTGTGTGTGTGTGTGTGTACGTGTACGTGTGTGTGTGTGTGTATTCACCTAGTTGTGTTTTGCGGGGATTGAGCTTTGCTCTTTCGGCCCGCCTCTCAACTGTCAATCAACTGTTTACCTTGTGTGTGTGTGTGTGTGTGTGTGTGTGTGTGTGTGTGTGTGTGTGTGTGTGTGTGTGTGTGTGTGTGTGTGTGTGTGTGTACTCACCTAGTTGTGCTTGCGGGGGTTGAGCTCTGGCTCTTTGGTCCCGCCTCTCAACTGTCAATCAACAGGTGTACAGGTTCCTGAGCCTATTGGGCTCTATCATATCTACACTTGAAACTGTGTAGGGAGTCAGCCTCCACCACATTGCTTCTTAATGCATTCCATTTGTCAACCACTCTCACACTAAAAGAGTTCTTTCTAATATCTCTGTGGCTCATTTGGGCACTCAGTTTCCACCTGTGTGTGTGTGTGTGTGTGTGTACTCTCCTAGTTGTACTCACCTAGTTGTGCTTGCGGGGGTTGAGCTCTGGCTCTTTGGTCCCGCCTCTCAACCGTCAATCAACAGGTGTACAGGTTCCTGAGCCTATTGGGTTCTATCATATCTACACTTGAAACTGTGTAGGGAGTCAGCCTCCACCACATTGCTTCTTAATGCATTCCATTTGTCAACCACTCTGACACTAAAAAAGTTCTTTCTAATATCTCTGTGGCTCATTTGGACACTCAGTTTCCACCTGTGTCCCCTAGTGCGTGTGCCCCTTGTGTTAAATAACCTGTCTTTATCAACCCTGTCGATTCCCTTGAGAATCTTGAATGTGGTGATCATGTCCCCCCTAACTCTTCTGTCTTCCAACGAAGTGAGGTTCAATTCCCGTAGTCTCTCCTCGTAGCTCATACCTCTCAGCTCGGGTACTAGTCTGGTGGCAAACCTTTGAACCTTTTCCAGTTTAGTCTTATGCTTGACTAGATATGGACTCCATGCTGGA
>NC_091163.1:2586788-2799288 GCF_040958095.1 Procambarus clarkii | reverse complement strand
ATACATTCCCTATTAAACCACGGATTCTTCCTTTGCTTCTCTGTTTTTTCCTGTTGGGCTGGGACAAACCTGCTTACAGCCTCCTGACATTTTTGGGTGACATAGTCCATCATGTCTTGTACGGACTTGGTTCCGAGTTCTGTGTCCCAATGTATATCCCATAGGAATTTATTCATCTCCTCATAGTTTCCCTTTCGGTACGCCAGCCCTTTGTTTCCCAGTTCTTTTTTGGGGGTGATAATACCTAGCTCAACCAGGTACTCAATGCTCAATACTCAATGATCACTCATTCCCAAGGGGGCTTCCAACTTAACTCCCCTTATATCCGATTCACTTAGGGTAAATATCAGATCAAGCAAGGCTGGTTCATCCCCTCCTCTCGTTCTTGTCGGTCCCTTGACGTGTTGACTTAGAAAGTTTCTTGTTGCCACATCCAGCAGCTTAGCTCTCCATGTGTCTGGGCCTCCATGTGGGTCTCTGTTCCCCCAATCTATCTTTCCATGGTTGAAGTCTTCCATGATTAGTAGCCTGGATCCGTTCCTGCTAGCCACAGAAGCTGCTCTCTCTATTATATTGATGGTGGCCAAGTTGTTTCTATCATATTCCTGTCTGGGTCTTCTGACATTTGGTGGGGGGTTATATATGACTACTACTATAATTTTCTGTCCTCCAGTTGCTATGGTGCCTGATATGTAGTCACTGAAACCTTCACAGTTCTGAATTACCATCTCTTCGAAACTCCAACCTTCTCTTAGTAGCAAAGCTACACCACCTCCTCCTCTCCCTTCTCTCTCTTTCCTCACTACATAGTAGCCCTGTGGAAACACTGTGTTTGTTATGGTGTTTGTTAGCTTTGTTTCTGTGAGTGCTATTATGTCTGGGTTTTCTTCTAGTGCCCATTCTCCGAGATCACTTGTTTTATTTGTAATTCCATCTATGTTAGTGTACATTGCCTTGAAGCTCACTTTCTTCAGTTCATTTTCTTGTCCCTTTCTTGGCGAGCATTTTGCTGGTGTGGGAAGCTTTTCAGTGGGTGAGATGATCTGTGAGGTGGTTTGCAGGGTTTCAGGGGAGTTTGGGGTGAGGGGTGGGGGTTTCATGGAAGGGGGGACAGGTAGGGTGTGGGTTAAAGAGATAGGGAGGACATGGAGGATACGGGGTGAGGGGAGAGGAGGGATAGGGAGGGTATGGGATGAAGGGGGAGGGGGGACAGGAGGGGAAAGGTGGGAGGGGGGACATGATGGGAATGGGGAAGGGATGACAGGGTAAGAATGGGGTGGGGGGGGGAGGGAGGGTTGGGTGGGGGCAGGTAGGGTGAGGGGAAGGGAGGGTTTCTATGCAGAGGGATTGGTGGGGTTGCCCTCCCCTCTGGTGTTGCTGGGATGCTGGTTTTGGGTTCGCCTCTTGTCTCTAGGACTGTTGTGTTGGGGGCTGTGATTTCCTGGTTTGCTTCTCTCTCCCTGCGCTTCCTCCTTGCCTCTGTTGCCCTGGCTCTCTCCTCCTTCGTCCTGTCCCTCTGCAGGAATTCTTTCTTGTATCCCTCTACATGCTGCAGTCGACTCTTACTTCCGAGAATATCCTCGTTCGTGGTTTCGTTTGTAAACACCACCTTTACAAGTCGGTTTCTGTCCTTGTTGTACCAGCCCAACCTGAAAACCTTCTCAATGTTTCGTTCAGCCCCTTCCATCTGTAACCCCTTCAGTAGCCCCTGTACTGCTTCTCTATCCTTGCTATTCCATTCTTGCCTGTTGGATCCTTCCTGTTCTTTGATGCCTACAACTACCACTAATCTTTTTTTTTTCCAGCAGCTGAGTGGTGCACCTTGCTACTTCCTGTGAGGTGGCTGCTTGCATCGCTACATCCCTCACTGTGTCCATTGCTTCTGAGCTCTTTTTCAGTATGTCTGCAAATGTTTCAGGTACAGAGGCATTTCCTTCCAAAATGTGTGTGTATTCATTTCATTTCGTGTGTGTATTTAATTCATTTCTGTGTGTGTATGTGTGTGTGTGTGTGTGTGTGTGTGTGTGTGTGTGTGTGTGTGTGTGTGTGTGTGTGTGTGTGTGTGTGTGTGTGTGTGTGTGTGTGTGCGTGTGTGTGTGTGTGTGTGTTTACTAGTTGTCTTTTTGCGGGGGTTGAGCTTTGCTCTTTCGGCCCACCTCTCAATGGTCAATCAACTGTTTACTAACTACTTTTTTTTTTTTTTTTTTTTCTCCCACACCACACACACACACACCCCCCAGGAAGCAGCCCGTGACAGCTGACTAACTCCCAGGTACCTATTTACTGCTAAGTAACAGGGGCACTTAGGGTGAAAGAAACTTTGCCCATTTGTGTCTGCCTCATGCGGGAATCGAACCCGCGCCACAGAATTACGAGTCTTGCGCGCTATCCACCAGGCTACGAGGCCCCCTCGTAGCCTGTGTGTGTGTGTGAGTGTGTGTGTGTGTGTTTGTGTGTGTATGTGTGTGTGCGCGCGTGTGTGTGTGTGTGTGTGTGTGTACTCACCTAATTGTACTCACCTAATTGTGCTTGCGGGGGTTGAGCTCTGGCTCTTTGGTCCCGCCTCTCAACTGTCAATCAACTAGTGTACAGATTCCTGAGCCTACTGGGCTCTATCATATCTACATTTGAAACTGTGTATGGAGTCAGCCTCCACCACATCACTGCCTAGTGCATTCCATTTACTAACTACTCAGACACTGAAAAAAGTTCTTTCTAATGTCTCTGTGGCTCATTTGGGTACTCAGCTTCCACCTGTGTCCCCTTGTTCGCGTCCCTCCAGTGTTGAATAGTTCATCCTTGTTTACCCGGTCGATTCCCCTGAGGATTTTGTAGGTTGTGATCATGTCTCCCCTTACTCTTCTGTCTTCCAGTGTCGTAAGGTGCATTTCCCGCAGCCTTTCCTCATAACTCATGCCTCTTAGTCCTGGGACTAGTCTAGTAGCATACCTTTGGACTTTTTCCAGCTTCGTCTTGTGCTTGACAAGGTACGGGCTCCATGCTGGGGCCGCATACTCCAGGATGGGTGTTACATATGTTGTGTACAAGATTCTGAATGATTCCTTACACAGGTTCCTGAACGCCGTTCTGATGTTAGCCAGCCTCGCATATGCCGCAGACGTTATTTTCTTTATGTGGGCTTCAGGAAACAGGTTTGGTGTGATATCAACTCCTAGATCTTTCTCTCTGTCGGTTTCATTAAGTACTTCATCTCCTATTCTGTATCCTGTGTCTGGCCTCCTTTTTCCACTGCCTAGTTTCATTACTTTGCATTTACTCGGGTTGAACTTCAACAGCCATTTGTTGGACCATTCACTCAGTCTGTCTAGGTCATCTTGTAGCCTCCTACTATCATCCTCTGTTTCAATCCTCCTCATAATTTTTGCATCGTCGGCAAACATTGAGAGGAACGAATCTATACCCTCTGGGAGATCATTTACATATACCAGAAACAGTATAGGTCCAAGGACTGACCCTTGCGGGACTCCACTTGTAACGTCTCGCCAATCTGAGACCTCACCCCTCACACAGACTCGTTGTCTCCTGTTGCTTAGGTACTCCTCTATCCACTGGAGTACCTTCCCTTTCACTCCAGCCTGCGTCTCCAACTTTCGCACTAGCCTCTTGTGTGGCACTGTATCAAAGGTTTTTCTGACAATCCAAAAATATGCAGTCTGCCCACCCTTCTCTTTCTTGCCCTATTTTTGTTGCCTGGTCGTAGAATTCAAGTAACCCTGTGAGGCAGGACCTGCCATCCCTGAAACCATGTTGATGCTGTGTCACAAAGTTCCTTCGCTCCAGATGCTCCACTAGTTTTTTTCGCACAATCTTCTCCATCAGCTTGCATGGTATGCAGGTTAGGGACACAGGCCTGTAGTTCAGTGCCTGTGTGTGTGTGTGTGTGTGTGTTTGTGTGTTTGTGTGTGTATGTGTACTCACCTAGTTGTGCTTGCGGGGGTTGAGCTCTGGCTCTTTGGTCCCGCCTCTCAACCGTCAATCAACAGGTGTACAGATTCCTGAACCTATTGGGCTCTATCATATCTACACTTGAAACTGTATGGAGTCAGCCTCCACCACATCACTTCCTAATGCATTCCATTTGTCAACCACTCTGACACTAAAAAAGTTCTTTCTAATATCTCTGTGGCTCATTTGGGCGCTCAGTTTCCACCTGTGTCCCCTTGTGCGTGTGTCCCTTGTGTTAAATAGCCTGTCTTTATCTACCCTATCAATTCCCTTGAGAATCTAGAATGTGGTGATCATGTCCCCCCTAACTCTTCTGTCTTCCAGCGAAGTGAGGTTTAATTCCCGTAGTCTCTCCTCGTAGCTCATACCTCTCATCTCGGGTACTAGTCTGGTGGCAAATCTTTGAACCTTTTCCAGTTTAGTCTTATCCTTGACTAGATACGGACTCCATGCTGGGGTTGCATACTCCAGGATTGGTCTGACATATGTGGTATACAAAGATCTGAATGATTCTTTACACAAATTTCTGAATGCCGTTCGTATGTTGGCCAGCCTGGCATATGCCGCTGATGTTATCCTCTTGATATGCGCTGCAGGAGACAGGTCTGGCGTGATATCAACTCCCAAGTCTTTTTCTTTCTCTGACTCCTGAAGAATTTCCTCTCCCAGATAATACCTTGTATTTGGCCTCCTGCTCCCTGCACCTATCTTCATTATATTACATTTGGTTGGGTTAAACTCTAACAACCACTTGTTCGACCATTCCTGCAGTTTGTCTAGGTCTTCTTGAAGCCTCAAATAGTCCTCTTCTGTTTTAATCCTTTTCATAATTTTGGCATCGTCCGCAAACATTGAGAGAAATGAATCTATACCCTCCGGGAGATCATTTACATATATCAGAAACAAGATAGGACCGAGTACAGAGCCCTGTGGGACTCCACTGGTGACTTCACGCCTATCGGAGGTCTCACCCGTCACCGTAACTCTCTGCTTCCTATTGCTTAGGTACTCCCTTATCCACTGGAGCACCTTACCAGCTACACCTGCCTGTCTCCCCAGCTTATGTAACCAGCCTCTTATGCGGTACTGTGTCAAAGGCTTTCCGACAATCCAAGAAAATGCAGTCCGCCCAGCCCTCTCTTTCTTGCTTAATCTGTGTTACCTGGTCATAGAATTCTATTAAGCCAGTCAGGCAAGATTTACCCTCCCTGAACCCATGTTGTCGATTTGTCACGAAGTCCCTTCTCTCCAGATGTGTTACCAGGTTTTTTCTCACGATCTTCTCCATCACCTTGCATGGTATACAAGTTAAGGACACTGGCCTGTAGTTCAGTGCCTCTTGCCTGTCGCCCTTTTTGTATATTGGGACCACATTCGCCGTCTTCCATATTTCCGGTAGGTCTCCCGTCTCCAGTGACCTACTATGCACTATGGAGAGTGGCAAGCAAAGTGCCTCTGCACACTCTTTCAGTACCCATGGCGAGATCCGGTCTGGACCAACAGCCTTTCTAACATCCAGGTCCAGCAGGTGTCTCTTGACCTCCTCTCTCGTAATTTCAAACTCATTCAAACTGTGTGTGTGTGTGTGTGTGTGTGTGTGTGTGTGTGTGTGTGTGTGTGTGTGTGTGTGTGTGTGTGTGTGTGTGTGTGTGTGTGTGTGTGTGTGTGTGTGTGTGTGTGTGTGTGTGTGTGTGTGTGTGTGTGTGTGTGTGTGTGTGTGTGTATGTGTGTGTGTGTGTGTGTGTGTGTGTTTGTGTGTGTGTGTGTGTGTGTGTGTGTGTGTGTGTGTGTGTGTGTGTGTGTGTGTGTGTGTGTGTGTGTGTGTGTGTGTGTGTGTGTGTGTGTGTGTGTGTGTGTGTGTGTGTGTGTGTGTGTGTGTGTGTGTGTGTGTGTGTGTGTGTATGTGTGTTTGTGTGTGTGTGTGTGTGTGTGTGTGTGTGTGTGTGTGTGTGTGTGTGTGTGTGTGTGTGTGTGTGTGTGTGTGTGTGTGTGTGTGTGTGTGTGTGTGTGTGTGTGTGTGTGTTTTCCAGTAATAGTTAATCTTTAGAAGGTGGGACTGTATCCAAGTGACTTGGTAAACAATCCTTTTATCAAGATTCAGAAACATTTATTTCCCATTCTACTGACAATTACATATTTGTTCAACCACACATAATACGAGAGATGACGTGATCATGTGTATTTTCAAAGTCATTAGAGATACATTATTATTCAAAAACATCATATGTGTGGACTCCACCTTAGAGATTAAAAAAGGCAATTTCGTTGAGAAGGAAGAGTTTGCTTGTGTGGTCTCAAGAGTTATGTCCTGAAGTGTTGAGCAAGAGAAGTGAACTATCAGTTGAAAGTACCAAGCCATTACCGCTATATAGCACAGGGAAGGGATCAGGATAAGGATTTGGGATGAGACAGGAGGAAGGAATGGTGCCCAACCACATGGACGGTTGGGGATTGAACCCCGACCTGCATGAAGCGAGCCTGATGTACACAAGAGCCTGATATAAAGAGGAGCCTGAAGCTTGTTTTTCCCCGAGCAGCAACAAGGAACCCGAAGAAATAAAACCATGACTTTCCTGTAGGGCAGTTGGCTACGTCGTTGCCTGATGACCAAAGATCGCGGGTTCAATCCCCCAGGGCTGGACAGAGGCGATTGGGCGACCTTTTCCTCCCACCTGATGTGTCTGATCATCCTGCAGTGAATGCGTTTTCGAGAGATAGACACATGTTTTGGGCAGCATCTTGAAGGTTAGTAATAGGTCTAAGTTTACTTTGATAAGACTCAGGACTGACTGGGCCAAACAAGAGGGGCCTGAGAGAGAGAGAGAGAGAGAGAGAGAGAGAGAGAGAGAGAGAGAGAGAGAGAGAGAGAGAGAGAGAGGGAGAGAGAGAGAGAGGACTTATGGTAATGAGAGATAAACACTCATTACCTTCATGTGTCAGAGGGAAGCAAGAAATACACTTTCATTGTGTCGTTAGCGAAGAGGGGAATAAAGGAGGAATGGAGGTAGTGGAGATTGACTCCATCTCTGGATCCACACTTGAGTACGAAAGAGCTCCAGTGGCTAGCAGTGAACTATGTCAGCCCAAGAGCTGCAGCTCAACCCCTCGGACACGTCTAGGTAACAGTAAGATGACAAACAATGTTCACACAGAACGCGAAAGCGATGGGAAAAAATACCTCATATCTAATGTTCCTGAACTCTGGAGTAAAAATAATATTATCAATAAATATTTTAAAAGGAATTACATCAAAGACCTTCGTGAGAGGTTTTGTTGTCATGCAGCTTTGTTCTGGCAACCCCACGAGTCTCAGCTGGGAGACTACACAGGGGGAAGAGCTCACTGAGGCTCTTGAAATAGCTTTGTGGTGAAGGAAAGCCTATGAACACATCCCCAAGGGCCGTGAGGAGGATTCGAACCTACGTCCTAGAGGATCCCAGACGTTGCCTTAATCGAAGCCTCTCTTAATGCAGCGTCTGTTCATCTATATTTTTCCGAGTAAATGGTCGTCTGTGTGTCCATTGTGTCCCCAGAAAGGCCGAATTATTTCCCTTAGGTTTCCTTTCTTGCTGTAAGTGATTCAATACATCCAGTTAGTGCAATTGAAAGTGATTTTATACGTTGTTATGACCCCCACATACACCAAGTACGGCTGGTGTATGATGTGATCATACCTTAATATACGATAGGCAGTGTAGCCAAGCCAAATCCACAAGCGCCGTGACGAGGATTCGAACCAGCGTCCGAGAGCATCCCAGACGCTGCTTTAATCGACTGAGCTACGACATTAATCGACTGTGTGGGCTAGCCAAGTGTCTTAAAGATTCGATTATATGTAACACGCTGCTTACTGCGATCTTAAGCTGTCCAGAAGATCAGAAAATATGCTAATTGTGATTCCAACCCCCAAATCCCTTTTACCCCTTGCTTGAACCCCCAACCCCCAACCCCCTTTATCACAACTCTTTACCCCCAACCTCATACCACAGCCCCTTTCCTCATCAGCATAACTCATGTTACCTGTCCCTCACTGCGCCTCATAACACTGCCAGGTGAGACAATACCTCACTCTGCAAGATTACGTTTTCCTTCTCCACCAAGAACCTATAATACTCTGTTCTAAAATTAATCATGCTTTCCCCGTCTCACTAAACCCCCCTTGTTTTTGCATGTATTTAAAGGAGGGTTCAGTGCTGTGGCTGCATTAATAGGAGCGGGTCTCACATACGTTATATTCCTAATATGTAGAACTATCTTGATCTACCAGGCTGTTGACTTGTACTAGAGACATTATGGCCCGAGTAATGACTATTGGGGAACTCTACTCGTTACCTCTCTGCACTCTATTAGTTCGGCTCTAATTGTGATAATTAATAGTTAATAATTATCACAATTAGAAATAGTTCTAATTGTCATAATTTGCTTCCTTCCTCAGAGGTACTTCCTCACCCTCTACAGAACTTCTCTAGGTGCTCCAGCCTGATTCTCAAGGTTGATAGTAGGGCTGGCATCTGTGGGACTGTATCAAATACTTCCTGGCAGTCGAGTAATATGCAGTCTACCCATCCTCCTCTGTCTTCTTCTTCTTCGATCTCTGATATCTAATTATAGAACTCTAATAAGTTTTTTTCGATTGTTATATACGCGTTGGTGTTGAAGGAGTAGTTTTGCTATTGTTAGACCATCTCAGATCAATCTCAGCATCAGATCAATGCTCAGTATCTTGAGATGCTCAGCATATCAGCATCAGATCAATCTCAGATGTAACATGGTGGTAGAGGCTTCTGACTGATATTGGTTTATCGTTCAGCGGTTCCTAGCGTCCTACAGCCTAAAAGGTTCTCCTGTTTTAGTCCAGTGTACGGTTCAGTACTGTAGTGATGGGACTCCATGTTGCGTCTGTTGATTCCTTTAGTTACCAAGGCGATATCTTTGTCTGGTTGAATTGCTTTTGTCACATCCAGGTGCTGTGGTTGTTTCCTTATTACTTCTAGTGTCAAAGCTATTGTGTATGTGTGTGTTTACTATTTGTGCCCGCAGAATCGAGCCAGTAGCTCTTGGACCCCGCCTTTCTAATTATCGGTTGTCTAGTGTACTGACTCCCTACCTTCTTTTTCTCCATCATATCTTCTACATGCATTATTTCTCTCTCTCTCTCTCTCTCTCTCTCTCTCTCTCTCTCTCTCTCTCTCTCTCTCTCTCTCTCTCTCTCTCTCTCTCTCTCTCTCTCTCTCTCTCTCTCTCTCTCTCTCTCTCTCTCTCTCTCTCTCTCTCTCTCTCTCTCTCTCTGTCTCTCTCTCTCTCTCTCTCTCTCTCTCTCTCTCTCTCTCTCTCTCTCTCTCTCTCTCTCTCTCTCTCTCTCTCTCTCTCTCTCTCTCTCTCTCTCTCTCTGTCTCTCTCTCTCTCTCTCTCTCTCTCTCTCTCTCTCTCTCTCTCTCTCTCTCTGTCTCTGTCTCTGTCTGTCTCTCTCTCTCTCTCTCTCTCTCTCTCTCTCTCTCTCTCTCTCTCTCTCTCTCTCTCTCTCTCTCTCTCTCTCTCTCTCTCTCTCTCTCTCTCTGTCTCTGTCTCTGTCTCTCTCTCTCTCTCTCTCTCTCTCTCTCTCTCTCTCTCTCTCTCTCTCTCTCTCTCTCTCTCTCTCTCTGTCTCTGTCTCTCTCTCTCTCTCTCTCTCTCTCTCTCTCTCTCTCTCTCTCTCTCTCTCTCTCTCTCTCTCTCTCTCTCTCTCTCTCTCTCTCTCTCTCTCTCTCTCTCTCTCTCTCTCTCTCTCTCTCTCTCTCTCTCTCTCTCTCTCTTTCTCTGTCTGTCTGTCACACACACACACACACACACACACACACACACACACACACACACGGGGCCTCGTAGCCTGGTGGATAGCGCGCAGGACTCGTAATTCTGTGGCGCGGGTTCGATTCCCGCACGAGGCAGAAACAAATGGGCTAAGTTTCTTTCACCCTAAGTGCCCCTCTTACCTAGCAGTAAATAGGTACCTGGGAGTTAGTCAGCTGTCACGGGCTGCTTCCTGGGGTGTGTGTGTGTGGTGTGGGGAAAAAAGTAGTTAGTAAATAGTTGATTGACAGTTGAGAGGCGGGCCGAAAGAGCAAAGCTCAACCCCCGCAAAACACAACTAGTAAGCAACTAGTAAACACACACACACACACACACACACACACACACACACACACACACACACACACACACACAAACTCACACACACACACACACACACACACACACACACACACACACACACACACACACACACACACACACACACACACACACACACACACACACACACACACACACACACACACAAACTCACACACACACACACACACACACACACACACACACACACACACACACACACACACACACACACACACACACACACACACACACACACACAAACACACACACACACACACAGGCGTACACCACATATGTAAGACCAATCCTGGAGTATGCGGCCCCAGCATGGAGCCCGTACCTTGTCAAGCACAAGACGAAGCTGGAAAAAGTCCAAAGGTATGCCACTAGACTAGTCCCAGAACTAAGAGGCATGAGTTACGAGGAAAGGCTGCGGGAAATGCACCTTACGACACTGGAAGACAGAAGAGTAAAGGGAGACATGATCACAACCTACAAAATCCTCAGAGGAATCGACCGGGTAAACAAGGATAAACTATTCAACACTGGTGGGACGCGAACAAGGGGACACAGGTGGAAACTGAGTACCCACATGAGCCACAGAGACGTTAGAAGGAACTTTTTCAGTGTCAGAGTAGTTAACGGATGGAATGCATTAGGCAGTGATGTGGTGGAGGCTGACTCCATACACAGTTTTAAATGTAGATATGATAGAGCCCAGTAGGCTCAGGAATCTGTTCACCAGTTGATTGACAGTTGAGAGGCAGGACCAAAGAGCCAAAGCTCAACCCCCACAAGCACAAATAGGTGAGTACAAATAGGTGAGTACACACACACACACACACACACACACACACACACACACACACACACACACACACACACACACACTCACACACACACACACAGGAGTGTGTGTGTGTGTGAGTGGAGTGACTTATCTTTTTCTGGAGAGAAAAAGATCAGTGGTTGTTGTAGGCATAAAAGAACAGGCAAGAATGGAATAGCAAGGATAGAGAGGCAGTACAGGTGCTACTGAAGGGGTTACAGATGGAAGGGGCTGAACGAAACATTGAGAAGGTTTTCAGGTTGGGCTGGTACAACAAGGACAGAAACCGACTTGTAAAGGTGGTGTTTACAAACGAAACCACGAAGGAGGATATTCTCGAAAGGAAGAGTCGACTGCAGCATGTGAAGGGATACAAGAAAGTATTCCTGCAGAGGGACAGGACGAAGGAGGAGAGAGCCAGGGCAGCAGAGGCACGGAGGAAGCGCAGGGAGGGAGAAGCAAACCAGGAAATCACAGCCCCCAACACAACAGTCCTAGAGACAAGAGGCGAACACAAAACCAGCATCCCAGCAACACCAGAGGGGAGGGCAACCCCACCACCACCCTCTGCATTGAAACCCTCCCTTCCCCTCACCCTACCTGCCCCCACCCAACCCTCCCCCCCCCCACCCCATTCTTACCCTGTCATCCCTTCCCCATTCTCATCATTTCCCCCCTCCCACCTTCCCCCCCAGTCCCCCCTCCCACCTTCCCCCCCTGTCCCCCCTCCCACCTTCCCCCCCTGTCCCCCCTCCCCCTTCATCCCATACCCTCCCTATCCCTCCTCCACCCTCACCCCGTATCCTCCATGTCCCTCCTATCTCCTTAATCCACACCCTACCTGTCCCCCCTTCCATGAAACCCCCACCCCTCACCCCAAACTCCCCTGAAACCCTGCAAACCACCTCACAGATCATCTCACCCACTGAAAAGCTTCCCACACCAGCAGAATGCTCGCCAAGAAAGGGACAAGAAAATGAACTGAAGAAAGTGAGCTTCAAGGCAATGTACACTAACAAAGATGGAATTACTAATAAAACAAGTGTACTCGGAGAATGGGCACTAGAAGAAAACCCAGACATAATAGCACTCACAGAAACAAAGCTAACAAACACCGTAACAAACGCAGTGTTTCCACAGGGCTACTATGTAGTGAGGAAAGAGAGAGAAGGGAGAGGAGGAGGTGGTGTAGCTTTGCTACAAAGAGAAGGTTGGAGTTTCGAAGAGATGGTAATTCAGAACTGTGAAGGTTTCAGTGACTACATATCAGGCACCATAACGACTGGAGGACAGAAAATTATAGTAGTAGTCATATATAACCCCCCACCGAATGTCAGAAGACCCAGACAGGAATATGATAGAAACAACTTGGCCACCATCAATATAATAGAGAGAGCAGCTTCTGTGGCTAGCAGGAACGGATCCAGGCTACTAATCATGGGAGACTTCAACCATGGAAAGATAGATTGGGGGAACAGAGACCCACATGGAGGCCCAGACACATGGAGAGCTAAGCTGCTGGATGTGGCAACAAGAAACTTTCTAAGTCAACACGTCAAGGGACCGACAAGAACGAGAGGAGGGGATGAACCAGCATTGCTTGATCTGATATTTACCCTAAATGAGTCGGATATAAGGGAAGTTAAGTTGGAAGCCCCCTTGGGAATGAGTGATCATAGTGTATTGAGCTTTGAGTACCTGGTTGAGGTAGAAATTATCACCCCCAAAAAAGAACTGGGAAACAAAGGGCTGGCGTACCGAAAGGGAAACTATGAGGAGATGAATAAATTCCTATGGGATATACATTGGGACACAGAACTCGGAACCAAGTCTGTACAAGACATGATGAACTATGTCACCCAAAAATGTCAGGAGGCTGTAAGCAGGTTTGTCCCAGCCCAACAGGAAAAAACAGAGAAGCAAAGGAAGAATCCGTGGTTTAATAGGGAATGTATGAAAGCAAAGGAGCTGAACAAAAGGGCATGGAGGAATTTCCGTAATAACAGAACACCAGAAAGTAGAGAGAGATACCAGAGAACCAGGAACGAGTATGTTAGTGTGAGAAGAGCAGCCGAGAAAAGGTATGAAAATGATATAGCTAATAAAGACAAGACCGAACCAAAGCTACTACACAGTCACATCAGGAGGAAGACAACAGTGAAGGAACAGGTGATGAAACTTAGGGTGGGCGAGGACAGGTACACAGAGAATGACAAAGAGGTGTGTGAAGAACTCAACAAAAGGTTCCAGGAGGTCTTTACAATAGAACAGGGAGAAGTCACGGTGCTAGGAGAGGTGGCAGCAAACCAGGTGACCTTGGAAAGGTTCGAAATTACAAGAGATGAGGTCAAGAAGCACCTATTGGAGCTGGATGTGAGAAAAGCTGTTGGGCCGGATGGAATCTCACCATGGGTATTGAAAGAGTGTGCAGGAGCACTTAGCTTGCCACTCTCCATAGTGTATAGTAGGTCACTGGAAACGGGAGACCTACCAGAAGTATGGAAGACTGCTAATGTAGTACCAATATTTAAAAAGGGTGACAGAAAAGAGGCACTGAACTACAGGCCAGTGTCCTTAACTTGTATACCATGCAAGGTGATGGAGAAGATTGTGAGAAAAAACCTAGTAACACATCTGGAGAGAAGAGACTTCGTGACAACCCATCAACATGGGTTCAGGGAGGGTAAATCTTGCCTTACAGGCTTGATAGAATTCCATGATCAGGTGACAAAGATTAAGCAAGAAAGAGAAGGATGGGCGGACTGCATTTTTTTGGACTGTCGGAAAGCCTTTGACTCAGTACCCCATAAAAGGTTGATGCATAAGCTGGAGAAACAGGCAGGAGTAACTGGTAGGGCGCTCCAGTGGATAAGGGAGTACCTAAGCAATAGGAAGCAGAGAGTTATAGTGAGGGGGTGAGACCTCAGAATGGCGGGAAGAACACCAGTGGAGTCCCACAGGTCTCTGTGCTTGGACCTATCCTGTTTCTTATATACGTAAATGATCTCCCAGAGGGTATAGACTTATTCCTCTCAATGTTTGCTGACGACGCCAAAATTATGAGAAGGATTAAGACAGAGGAGGACAGCTTGAGGCTACAAGAAGACCTGGACAAGCTGCAGGAATGGTCGAACAAATGGATGTTAGAGTTTAACCCAAGCAAATGTAATGTAATGAAGATAGGAGTAGGAAGCAGGAGACCAGATACAAGGTATCACTTGGGAGATGAAATACTTCAAGAGTCCGAGAGAGAGAATATTCGTGATATCAACCTGGGGGTTGATATCACGCCAGACCTGTCCCCTGAAGCTCATATCAAGAGGATAACATCAGCAGCATATGCCAGGTTGGCTAACATAAGAACGGCCTTTAGAAACTTGTGTAAGGAATCTTTCAGAACATTATATACCACATATGTCAGACCAATCCTGGAGTATGCGGCTCCAGCATGGAGACCATATCTAGTCAAGCATAAGACTAAACTGGAAAAGGTTCAAAGGTTTGCCACCAGACTAGTACCCGAGCTGAGAGGTATGAGCTACGAGGAGAGACTACGGGAATTGAACCTCACTTCGCTGGAAGACAGAAGAGTTAGGGGGGACGTGATCACCACATTCAAGATTCTCAGGGGAATCGACAGGGTTGATAAAGATAGGCTATTTAACACAAGAGGCACACGCACTAGGGGACACAGGTGGAAACTGAGTGCACAAATGAGCCACAGAGATAATAGAAAGAACTTTTTTAGCGTCAGAGTGGTTGACAAATGGAATGCATTTGGAAGCAATGTGGTGGAGGCTGACTCCATACACAGTTTCAAGTGTAGATATGATAGAGCCCAATAGGCTCAGGAACCTGTACACCTGTTGATTGACGGTTGAGAGGCGGGACCAAAGAGCCAGAGCTCAACCCCCGCAAGCACAACTAGGTGAGTACAACTAGGTGAGTACACACACACACACACACACACACACACACACACACACACACACACACACACACACACACACACACACACACACACCACACACATGTGTGTGGTGTGGAAAAAAAAAAAAGTAGTTAGTAAACAGTTGATTGACAGTTGAGAGGCGGGCCGAAAGAGCAAAGCTCAACCCCCGCAAAACACAACTAGTAAACACACACACACACACACTGGCCAAATACAAGGTATCATCTGGGAGAGGAAATTCTTCAGGAGTCAGAGAAAGAAAAAAGACTTGGGAGTTGATATCACGCCAGACCTGTCTCCTGCAGCCCATATCAAGAGGATAACATCAGCGGCAAATGCCAGGCTAGCCAACATACGAACGGCATTCAGAAACTTGTGTAAAGAATCATTCAGAGCTTTGTATACCACATATGTCAGGCCAATCCTGGAGTATGCAGCCCCACCATGGAGTCCATATCTAGTCAAGGATAAGACTAAACTGGAAAAGGTTCAAACGTTTGCCACCAGACTAGTACCCGAGCTGAGAGGTATGAGCTACGAGGAGAGACTACGGGAATTAAACCTCACTTCACTGGAAGACAGAAGAGTTAGGGGGGACATGATCACCACATTCAAGATTCTCAAGGGAATTGGTAGGGTAGATAAAGACTGGCTATTTAACAGAAGGGGCACACGCACTAGGGGACACAGGTGGAAACTGAGCGCCCAAATGAGCCACAGAGATATTAGAAAGAACTTTTTTAGTGTCAGAGGGGTTGACAAATGGAATGCATTAGGAAGTGATGTGGTGGAGGCTGACTCCATACACAGTTTCAAGTGTAGATATGATAGAGCCCAATAGGCTCAGGAATCTGTACACCTGTTGATTGACGGTTGAGAGGCGGGACCAAAGAGCCAGAGCTCAACCCCCGCAAACACAACTAGGTGAGTACACACACACACCACATCCCCCAGGAAGCAGCTCCGTAGCAGCTGTCTATCTCCCAGGTACCTATTTACTGCTAGATGAACAGGTTCATTACACACAGCTCAAGTCCCTGTAACAAAGTAACCTTTAAAGTCGAGTTGTTCTGGGAAGGACCGCCAAGGCTGCCGTCTAATGAGGGGAAGGAGGAAGGTAACTATTCCTCCTCATATCAAAGACGATACTTCTTACCATACAGAAAACTCGATTAAATATTTCCTGGCAAAAGGAGATAATTAATTTGTTGATTTTGCAATGTTATTCTTGACATAATTACTTCATCGATGATTAGAAGAACTATAGAAGTGCCAGTCTCTCTCTTGTTAGGAACGAGAGCCAATGGCCGTGCAACCCAGGAAAAAATGATGATATTGATAACTTTATCATAAACAAATGCCAGACTGAAATTAAATTAATTGTCTGAAACTGAATTAAGCTCTAAATTAACAGCCTGAAACTCTAAATTAAACCACAATTGAAAACTCTAAGCGCAGTCCTGGACGAACGCCCCTTTTTAGTAATTAGAGAAGAAACAGCAAAAAAAAAGACTTTATTTGTCACAAAGTCACTTTATTTGTCGCACATATTTTGGTTACAAATAACCAAACCCCGCACGTAAGATGATGACCATCTCTCTGCTGGGTCACTATATCTCACAGACAGACATACAGGGGTCGTTGTAGTGACCTGCAGGTCATAGGTCATGAATGTAAGGAGTGGAAGACATAGATCATGTCTATGGACCTGTGTTTCCCACACTCATAGACTTCCCAAAGTCTATAAGTCAACAGGTCATGTATGCAGTATAAGTAATAAGACATATCTTTAAGTGGTGGAGGTCAAAGGTCACGTCTATAAGTGGTGGAGGTCGAAGGTCACGTCTTTAAGTGGATGTCACTGGTCTCGTTTGTTAGGAGTTGAGGACAAAGATTAATTCTGTAAGAGGTAGAGATTAAAAAGTTTTATTTGCAGGAATTGCTGGCAATTCCAGCAATTAGAATTACATATAATTACTTATATAAAATTGTATAGAATTAAATAAAAAGGAAGGAAATTATCAGTTGAAAGCGCTAAGTTAGTACGACTATATAGTGTGTTTAGTTGTAGAAGTTCAATATATAATTAAAAAAAAAAGCTAAATCTGGAAACACAAAATTTTTTCACTACAATTCTCTTCCCCACAAAAAAGTTCTAAATATTCTAAGTAATTTAACATTTAAATTATGAGTTACATTTATGCAGTTGAGTCCCTGTAATAATAGTCCACAAAATATGCATTTGCATAAACTTTTACATTTAATTCCTTGCTCTTAACCTCAAATGATCCGTGATTTAAAATTGTTCTGAGGATTTAGTTCATTTGTGAAGCGAAATGTTTACTACTTACTCATTGCCTAACTCACTCACGCAAACTAGTCAGTAGTTGAGTGCAAATGGTCAATGGAGTGAGCACCAATACACACACACACTCAAAGTAATTAGTGTTTTTCCCAGTAGTAGTTGACGTTAATTCAAAACTTTTCACAAGTTTGTGCTTCTTGGACTTGTTTAGAACACTTAAAATACCGTGATCACATACGGTAGAAATGATTAATAGAAGCTGCATGTAAACAGATGTTTTTAACAGATAGTATACACGCCAGTTATTAATTATTCATCAGATAGTTACTGGACCAATCCACACTCTTTATATAGTGAAGCAAATACATGTTTAGGGCCACGCGAGTAACACAAAAATTTATTTGTGTTACCCAAATGGCCCCAACATGTGACGTCATTTGATGAAATATCTGTCCCCAAAATTGACCACCGAGTGCTGTCGGGGTTTGGGTTAAAGTTTCTGACGACTTCCACTTCTTTTGAACAGTCGTGGTGGTCTAGCGGGTTAGGTGCTGGATACGCTAAGGTGCATTGAACCCTGGCTGTCTGGGTTCGAATCCTTTAGGGGGTGAGAAATTTTGAATAGTTAGTGAGTGCTAAAGCGCTTTCAACCCGGAAAAGTACTTTCTTCAGTAGCAAATGACAGATTCCTGGCAAGGTTGTCTATATATATATATATATATATATATATATATATATATATATATATATATATATATATATATATATATATATATATATATATATATATATATATATATATATATATATATATATATATATATATATATATATATATATATATATATATATATATATATATTATTAAATATGACCGAAAAAGTAAGATTAATAATTCTAACACGAATTTTCTCAATCTTTCGTACATATCTTTTCACTGTTGGAGGTAATTCAAAAATCAATTCTCCAAAATTCATTTTTATTTCTAGTCTGACGCGACACAAGCGCGTTTCGTAAAACTTATTACATTTTCAAAGACTTTAGTTTACAAATACACAACTGAATAGAACTTACGCATCTCCGATTTTGTTTATATCTACATTTGAGTGAGGTGGATGGGGTGAGGTGGCATTAATAGGGTATTAATTTCATCAACACAAGACAAAACAAGAGGTGGCATTAATAGGGTATTAATTTCATCAACACAAGACAGAACACGAAACAATGGGTATTGAAATGGAAGTGATTGTAGAAAGCCTATTGGTCCATATTTCTTGATGCTTCTATATTGGAGCGGAGTCTTGAGGTGGGTAGAATATAGTTGTGCATTAATTGGCTGTTGATTGCTGGTGTTGACTTCTTAATGTGTAGTGCCTCGCAAACGTCAAGCCGCCTGCTATCGCTGTATCTATCGATTGTCATTGATCTGGTGATCCAGAGAGGAACAGCGCCTCTGTGTGTGTGTGTATTGTGTATGGTGTTTGGCCCTCAGTGTAGGTATACAATGTCTGTATATCGTGAACTGTGTGCGTATTGTATTGTGGTGGCGGCTGGCGTTCAGTTTAATTTGTCTAAAGGTGTATAATGTCATTCGGGAGATTACGGCGACTGTGTACTAAGTCAGGACACAACTGGTGTTCTATGGAGCTTGTGAGAGAAAGGAATGCCTCAGTGCTGGAGGCGCTCTGTGGACCAGGTCTTTGAACTGGGACTACAGTATACTGGTATACCGGTATTGGGAGTCTATATCATACCAGTATACCGGTGTTGGGACGCTGTAACACGGGTTAGGGTTTCTCTCTCTCTTTACTTCTCTACCTTCTACTCCCTCTACCCGTATTCTTACTTTTTATTCTCTACCAAGGGACTCCAAAACTTTTACCAAAGCCAACTCCACGCCATGTGGTCCTAAGACGATTGACCGACTTAGGATTCTACACCCAGTATGACGTGACCTAAGCTCTGAGCAAAACCCTAGAGTCACCTCTGCTGCCACCACCAGACCAGTAACACAGAGCAATGATCGAGGTCTGGATCGATCACGCTAATTAATCAACCTTGGGGCTTGATCCCCACTAGTAGTTTATAACCTCGGAAACTTGAGTGTGGAATTAATTACACGGGAATGATTCGATGTTAGAATCGGCGCCCAATCCAACTCTGCCTCGTGTGGACCACGTGACCAGGACAAGTATACACATAACCAAATGGAAACAATAAAATGCAAATTAATAACAAATTTAATTTATTAAAAGAAAACTAAAACAAAATCTAAATATGTTCACTCCCTATCACTTTAACACTCCCTACTTGACCTGAATGGCAAATGAGAAGACTATCCCTATAATTAGCAATAGCAACTATACCTTGGGCGACCAGCTCTAGCTGTTGTGCTGGTCTTGGGGAGAGGTAAGATGGTTGACCTCTCCCAGCTGCTCCCGTATTCACACTGATCTGTCCTCGTCTGATCTCGCCCAGACTAGAACATTGTATTGTTCCGCATCGCTTACCCAGTTACTTTAGCAAGGTTAAGTTATAACAATTATCCTCTGTTTATACTGAATTGATCCAGACTGGTTGAATTATTTTACTTTAATTAGATTACACAAACATCTAACGGCAAAGCTGTTCCCGATCACAAAAATGGTTATTAAAACTTTGAGAAATATTAGACATGTCAACCCTGCTGACCTATGACCGCCGGTCACTCCGCCTTAAAAGTTAGATCTGATTCGTGACGTCACTGATGGTGACTTAAACTCAATAATTAGAATACTCTTGATATTGTATCCAGTACTATTATACAATACAATTTTAATGCAAAATGAATAAAGGCTAATTTTCTCTAAATTACTGAATACTATAGGATGATTCATTATACGCAGCTATGAACAAAGCGTCGGTTATTTCCACCGCGAATTCCCCTGGGGGTCAGGTCACCATGCGGCTCAGCTTCCCATTCTCTTTTGTCGATAAACCACTCTGGATAATTCTTACAACAGCCTAGTTTGTTACAACCCCCCCGCACAAGCACTTAGTAAACCTTGTTAATTTGTTAAAATTCACGAGGTTTAGTATCCAAACCCACAATTCAACTCATGCCACAAACAAAAGCTAACCTAACTAATAAAATTTGACAAATAATAGTCCATCATAATAAACATGTTCAAATTTTTCTCAGCTGTCAACTGACAGCAATCCTCCAATATCAAGAAACATACATCCTATCCTTACTGACATAGCTAAATAACATGTCCCTACTCTACCATCAAAAACTAGCTATTAAACTCTCTTGGCTCTTCACTAGCCAAGTCCATGTGTCCTCTAGAGCCGGCCACACCGTGCTCAACCAAACATTAAAGTTATATCATCAGACTGAACTTTCAGTCATCCGGGAGCGTACTACGGAACTATCAGGTACACATCCGTGTACTAACCACTCCCCATCAATGTCAACCTTGACATGTTAAGGAACACACCTAACGTTTATTACATGTATCTAAAAATAAAATAAAAAATTCCTATACTATATCACAGGTTTCAGCTGACTGTACAGCCAAGTGTTCTCACTCACTAGAAGTGTCAATGTTTATATTGGTCCGCCTCTCCTGTGTTCAAACATTCTGAAAAAAATAGCACAACATAATTTTCCATAACCGTTTGTTCTGGGCTGAGACAATTACACAGGGGCTTCGATTTTGATTACTGACCAATTTATAGAGTAAAATTCATATGTTATACCAGAATTATTATTTTAAATCTGTTTTTCAACATTTAAACAAAAGTGTCCAGATGTTCTTTACACAGATGTTCAGAGCCAACTTTGTTGTTTGTATCAATTGTTCATATTGAGTAATCGAAAAAAAAATCGATGCTGCTGGATGCTGAATGTAGTCGCTGACGATGACGGTGTCGATCTTGCTTCTCCCCATGTGTAGACATCAATACCTGGTCCTCTTGTACTCCCATCCGGTACTCCTGAATGACGACAGAGTGTAGTAGAGCTGAGTGCCAAGTGACAGCTGTAGAATACTGTTACTTCGGCCATTAATCTTGCTCTCGACAGTCCACACGCCTTCGTATCAATCACAGTTCACACGGCAGTCTTGATGTTAAACTTGACGTCGCAGATGACCACAGCAGAGCAGGACTGGATGTACCAACGGTGTCTCTTAGCAGGAGTGGTGTCAGAAGGTCGTCGAGGCGGGTTGCTTGTTTGCAGAACAGGTGAATCTCGTCTTCCATCATTGCTCACGTCATCTCAGGCGTTTCTTGATGTCACCAGGTTACTAGGCCGTAAACACCAACTGTGTATACCCTCGTACCGCCGACTTTAGGCCAAAGGAGACAATTTTGCGACCTTCTATTGGCGAGTCCCGGTACTCTGTAGGGAAACCGTGCCTTCCACCTGTGACCGCCTTACTTCTGCTTTCTTGTTACTTCAGATGACGTAATCATTAATCTTCCGGCGAAATTCTTGAGTACTGCTACGTGCTTTCCATTTCTTGACCTCTCCTCCAACACTGCTGGAATGGCTGCAGTCTTGATGACGCAGCAGGTGGGTAGTGGTGATCTCGAGACAGCTACCCCCGGCGTTGTATGGCACCTCCGGTGACTGCTATAATGTGGACAGCTCGCTGGCCCTGACAACCTCGTTAGTGACGTGAGGCGTCGGCCGGGTGACTCTTGGACAGTCACTCATCCCCAAAGTAACTGATGTATGGGTTACTGGGTCTGGTGGGGGGAGGGCTTTGTGTAACGTGCCTCCCCCCTCGGTCTTTACAGACAAGGGTTCACGTGTGGCTGGAACAACTGGGTCGGTGTACCAATCAGACCTGGGAACAGACAGACACAACACAGCGGAAGCATAGATATACTCTGGGTTTGGTGGAGGTGGAACCCCAGAGCACGGTAAAAATCCGGTATCCCACCGCTGCCACCATTGTAACACGGGTTAGGGTTTCTCTCTCTCTTTACTTCTCTACCTTCTACTCCCTCTACCCGTATTCTTACTTTTTATTCTCTACCAAGGGACTCCAAAACTTTTACCAAAGCCAACTCCACGCCATGTGGTCCTAAGACGATTGACCGACTTAGGATTCTACACCCAGTATGACGT
This sequence comes from Procambarus clarkii, assembly GCF_040958095.1. NCBI lineage: Eukaryota > Metazoa > Arthropoda > Malacostraca > Decapoda > Cambaridae > Procambarus > Procambarus clarkii. The sequence goes on along the minus strand of NC_091163.1, from coordinate 2,776,965 downwards.
GACCTAAGCTCTGAGCAAAACCCTAGAGTCACCTCTGCTGCCACCACCAGACCAGTAACACAGAGCAATGATCGAGGTCTGGATCGATCACGCTAATTAATCAACCTTGGGGCTTGATCCCCACTAGTAGTTTATAACCTCGGAAACTTGAGTGTGGAATTAATTACACGGGAATGATTCGATGTTAGAATCGGCGCCCAATCCAACTCTGCCTCGTGTGGACCACGTGACCAGGACAAGTATACACACAACCAAATGGAAACAATAAAATGCAAATTAATAACAAATTTAATTTATTAAAAGAAAACTAAAACAAAATCTAAATATGTTCACTCCCTATCACTTTAACACTCCCTACTTGACCTGAATGGCAAATGAGAAGACTATCCCTATAATTAGCAATAGCAACTATACCTTGGGCGACCAGCTCTAGCTGTTGTGCTGGTCTTGGGGAGAGGTAAGATGGTTGACCTCTCCCAGCTGCTCCCGTATTCACACTGATCTGTCCTCGTCTGATCTCGCCCAGACTAGAACATTGTATTGTTCCGCATCGCTTACCCAGTTACTTTAGCAAGGTTAAGTTATAACAATTATCCTCTGTTTATACTGAATTGATCCAGACTGGTTGAATTATTTTACTTTAATTAGATTACACAAACATCTAACGGCAAAGCTGTTCCCGATCACAAAAATGGTTATTAAAACTTTGAGAAATATTAGACATGTCAACCCTGCTGACCTATGACCGCCGGTCACTCCGCCTTAAAAGTTAGATCTGATTCGTGACGTCACTGATGGTGACTTAAACTCAATAATTAGAATACTCTTGATATTGTATCCAGTACTATTATACAATACAATTTTAATGCAAAATGAATAAAGGCTAATTTTCTCTAAATTACTGAATACTATAGGATGATTCATTATACGCAGCTATGAACAAAGCGTCGGTTATTTCCACCGCGAATTCCCCTGGGGGTCAGGTCACCATGCGGCTCAGCTTCCCATTCTCTTTTGTCGATAAACCACTCTGGATAATTCTTACAACAGCCTAGTTTGTTACAACGCCACCATACCACTCCACTACTATCCGGGTATCGCTTAAAGCGTTATACGGCAAATATAGTTATTGTTGAGTGAATCCGCTTACCCATCTTTATTATATAGGTAACATTCTTTATTCTAGTATTTTTACAACTGTTGTTATTACTCCTACAGGTGTTATACTAGTCATTACTGCTACGGGTGTTTTACTAGTCATTACTGCTACGGGTGTTATACTAGTCATTACTCCTACAGGTGTTTTACTAGTCATTACAGCTATGGGTGTTATACTAGTCATTACTCCTACAGGTGTTTTACTAATACATGTCACACCTTAAATTGTAAACTGTTCTATACTTTGTCAAAATTTCTCAGTTTGATTTACATTTCTGTCCACCTGTTCGGCTCAGCCAGAACTGTAATTATTTGCGTTTGTTGTCACGAAAAAAGCCTTTGAACCTAGCTTAAGAATTTTAAGCTTCAAATGAAGCTTAAAGCTAAAGTGTATGTTGAATATTGGCGCTGTTTGCTGAGTGATGATAACATCAACAAGTGTTGATGATCTGAACTGAGACATGTTGACTCAGGAAGCGGTCAGGAAGGTGTGGACACCGCCATTGTGTATCCATGCTCCTCCAAGAGCATTCCAGCTTCCAAGCTTGAATACCAATCTCCTTGCAATTCAGAAACAGACTGTAGGGGCACCGGAATTCGGCGTCAAATAATTTCATCGGGTGAGCGTGCATGGAGGGATAAACATCACTGTCTTGGGAGGCTTATAGGCATTAGGAGATGTAAGTCATCTGTTGGAGAGTCGAGTGATGAGTCAATGCAATCCTCGACTTGTTGCTATATGCGTGGAAGACGATTTAGGGGAATCAACCGGTGTTGCAAACGGTGACGTATAGGAGGACCCCCTGGAAGTGGGGGGGGGGTCTTCTTGGAAAAGGGGACCCCCTGGATAAAATGGACCCCTCTGGATAAAGGGACCTGTTGGATAAGGGGATTTGACGTTACGCAGATAACGCTATCTCATTGCGTTACCTGTTATGCAATGAGATACCATTGATCTTCCAGACGACTCCTCTCCCTTCTTTGCAACAAGAGGCAATTGCTTCGAGAAAATTTCAGTGTGCCTCAAATACTACATTTGAATAAAAAATGATTTGCAGAAAAAATTCAAATTTTTCAGGCAAAAAAATTTTTTGTTTTTCTTTTTTGAATCCTTTTCAAAAACGATTCAAACCTCACCCAAGAACCCCCAACAATATTACCTATGAACGCTGTTTCCAGCATCAGGCAATACAATCAGATTGCCCTAATAGTTACAAGTGTGCCCAAAATGTTTCGCAACCTTAGACATAGCCCTAGAACACTTGCTAGTTGATATACCGGCCCAAAACTCCACACTTCTCCAACTATTTATAAACATTGAAAGAAACAGAAGCGTTATATCTTCAACATAAAACAAATGAGAAAATGTTCAGTTCAACTGAAGCAGTGTGTCAAGGTTAAAGGCTAACCCAAGTGCCCTGGGCTTAGAGCACTGGGCACTGGGATTGGAGCACTAGGCACTGGGCTTTGAACACTTGGCTTAGAGCACTAGGCGCTGGGCTGAGAGCACTGGGGCTCACTCATATCTGCACCACGTGAAGGAGCGCCGTTAGTGAGCATCGGGGAAGCTCAGGTCGGCAATAACCTCGAGTGTGTATCAATATGAAGCCCAAGAGGAAGCCCACCAAACATACCTCTCTCACAAACATGACACCGTCACTAAGATGCAGGACACGTAAACAAAGAGGCTTCACTAAGATGCAGGACACGTGAACAAAGAGGCTTCACTAACTAAGATGCAGGACACGTAAACAAAGAAGCTTCACTAACATGCAGGACACGTGAACAAAGAAGCTTCACTAAGATGCAGGACACGTGAACAAAGAAGCTTCACTAAGATGCAGGACACGTGAACAAAGAGGCTTCACTAACTAAGATGCAGGACTCGTAAACAAAAAAGCTTCACTATGATGCAGGACACGTAAACAACGAAGCTTCACTAAGATGCAGGACACGTGAACAAAGAAGCTTCACTAACAAAGATGCAGGCTTGAAGTCGAGTTTTCTTGTTATCAAAATGTTAAAAAAATTATGCCAAGTCTTAGAAATCAGATAATTTATATTAGATAAAAAAAGTTACTTCTGTAATAGATACAGAAAAAAAGGGTAAGAATTCCTCTCGTGTCTGTCATCATAAGATTACCGTCGCCCCTGATGTCCCTCTGACAGCCAAAACATGACTTCTTTTTTGTTTCCCGATGTCCCAAGAGGCTTAATTCATTTCCGCTTGGACCTAAAATAAGAAAAAGACGCTTCACGGCCAGAAAGCAATATACCGCAGCCTCTGAGACACATAATATCCATCCTCTTCTGGCCATCATTCAGGATGTCTTGGAGGAGGAGATATAGGCTTTAAGATGATCGTTGCCAAAGGAATATAACGTAAAGGTTTTATCCTGGGACAATCATGTAACGTGTCTTAAAGCCTCTGGCTCTTCTCCAGAGGAAGAAGACCTTAACATAATGCTTTTGCAGCGAGGGGGTTATAAGTTTAGGCGTTTACAGGGGGCTGTGAGCCCTTTGGGGCTCACAGGCGAGGTTGAAATATTGTTCCTGTCATCTGTAAACGAATGGTGTGGTCTATGAGCTAAGAGGTCTTGGCACATTAAGGTTGTTGGTCTTCAAGGAATGAGGACAAATTCTTCAATTTATGTCTCAGGTGAAAAGCTTCCAAGGGTCAGGTTAAGACTTCTGGTGCAATGTTAGACTTGTCAGGGCGCTTTTAAAGCCTGAGTGTATATGTTAAATTGTCGTTGTTTTGTTTTTGTTGGTAGAATTTACGTGATTACTGAGTAGCGTGAGTTCACGTGTGAATTTGTGTGTATGTTTGTGTGTGTATATGTGGGTGTGTACTCCTCTATTTGTACTCATCTATCTGTGCCTGCTGGATCAAGCGTTGGCTCTTGGATCTCGCCTTTCTGGCCTCCGTTTGTTTAAAGCATCGATTGTGTGCACACAAGTCACACACACACACACACACACCTAGGATGCAGCCCGTAGCAGCTGTCTAACTCCCACTCAGACTGTCTAACTAACAGTAAACAGATACCTGTTTACTGTTAGTTGAACAGTGCCGAGAACCTGGAATTCTTGCGTTTTTTAGAATTATCCTGGCAACCCAGTTGAGTTTGAAGCCTGTGATTGGTGGCTTCAACCACATCCTGTGAAGCCTGTGATTGGTGGCTTCAACCACAGCCTGTGAAGCCTGTGATTGGAGGCATGTTGTCACCTCTAAACTCGCTGGTACCCCCTCCAACCCCTTCATCCAAACCCCTCTGCCACTGTGTGCTAGGCACACCAACGTGGTGTAATCAACACCCCCTTTCCCTTCACCATGTGTGAAGTAAAGGTTGACGGTTGTTAACCCCGCCTACCCCCCCCCCCCACTGTGTCAGGTACAATTGGGTGTCGTTACACCCCCTCACCCCTCCCCCCTCGGGGTGTCCGGCAGTGTGGGGGTGTGAGAATAACGACTCGTTAGCTCCATAAGGCAAGCCGGAGGTGGCCCCCAACACCTTAAGATCCTGTCACTGTGATGAATTGGTGTTAGAGTGACTCGTTGGCGGCTGTTGGGTGTAGACGTGTCGTTCGTGGCGCTCGCCAGTTCTACCCTAGTGGCTGTGTGAGGAGGGTGTCTGTGACGGCTGTGGGGGTGTTGTCCCCCGGGTGGGCGTGGTACGCCTGTTGAGGAGACATGGGGTCTTACCGGCCTCCACTGAGGAGGACCTCGTCGGCTGGTCTGGCTTTTACGGTGCCAGTGGACCACTTGTTAGTTGGTGTTGCCCTTGTAGATATTCACCATGTGCAGTTGTCGGAATTGGTGGGCGTCCAGCTGCTGCAGGGGAACCGCGCCGTGGTCAAGTTTCGCCATCAGGCTGCATTTCAGGCGTTTCTGGGGCGGTGTGAGGGGCAGGGCTTCCTTACCCTCTCCCTGATGCCGCAGGTTCTGTTAATGTGGTGAACCTCAGCGTCGCCTTGACGTATGCGTCGGTGTCCCCTTAGAGTTTAACGACGCTCTCCTAACTGCTGTGTTTGGGCGGTTTGGTACTGTGCTAAGCATTCGTTGGGATAAGGTACTTGCAGAGCACTGTACTGGGATGCTTGACGGTTCCCGCACCCTGACCATGTCTCTGAAGAGTAATGTTCCGTCCTCTGTGTCCGTGTTGGGTTACACGCTCCGTTGTCAGTATCATGGGCAACCGCGCACCTGTTACAGGTGTGGTAATGTGGGTCATCTCGCTGCAGCGTGCGACGTGGGAGTAACTGGCAGGGTGCATGTTTTTCGTGAGGAGGACTTTCCACCCCTGTTGACTTCGGACGCTTCTGAGGCTGGAGTGAGTGCTGTGCCTGAGGCGCCTGATTGTTTGTCTGCTGCTCTGCCTGTTGAGGCGGTTACTATGCCTTCTACATCCGGTCTGTTACCTGCTGTGGTCCCGGAGGTAGTTATTGCGCCAGGGTGTAAGACTGTTGGGCCGTCGCCCGCACTGCGTGTGGTGGATGTCCCAGTGGATGTCTTTGTCCCGCCCCCCGTCTGTGGATGTGGTACCAGCTCCCGGGGACGCGGGTCCTGTTGTTTTGGAGGGGGGCTTCGGCGGGAGGAGGTGCCTGCCGTGTCTATGTGTGTTGGCGACTGTAGTCCTGCTCTTTCCATCCCTTTACAGAAGCGTGCACGTCGGTGTTCTGAGGCTGTTTCCCTGGATGATGTAGACAGTGTGGGTGATGTGGCCTCTGTGGACTCTTCGGACGGTGCGGGTGTGGCCTGTGTGGATGTGAAGATGGTGGCTGTGCCTGCGGCGGGGCCTGCTGGGAGTGTTGTGGTGCGGCCTGTCTCGAAGCGTTCGTGGCGGGCTCGGAGTGTCTCCCCTTCGTGGTGTGCCTTGGGAGATGGTTGGGGAGTATGGTGCTCTGGCATCCCCTGCCGCGGATGTAGGTGCTGTGAGAGGCTCCGAAGTTGCTACCTGTACCCCCCCCCCCCCTCCTGCGTCGCCTGCTGTTGGATCTCCTCAGTGGGGGGTTGTCCCTGATGATCGGGACCTCGTCGTGGTGTTGCGGAAAGATGTGCGCCGGGGGGCCTCGGCTCCTGTGCCCTGTGGTGGACTCGATGCCGCGCCTGCATCCCCTGCGGTTCCCCCTCCTTCATTGCCCCGGTCTGGGGGAAGCCTCGTCCCGCTTGCTGGGGTCGTGCCCTGTGGGGTTCGGTGTTGGGCCCTTATCGGGATGCCTGGGTGCTTCAGGTCCCGTGGTGCTCGTCCACTGTCTTTGAGACGCGGGTGAAGGAGTTTGTGTATAGGGTGCCGGATAAGATGTCTCAGCCGAGGCCACCGCCTGGTGGCCAGGTGCCCGATGACACGTGAGTGATTTGGGAGGCGTACTGCTTGCGCTTTCCGATATACAAGTTCCCGGAGAAGTATTAGTTCACGTCTGATCAGCTGCCGCCGTGACCTTGTCACCCCGCCCCACAGTGCGGGGAGTCTCCCTCTAACGTCCCCCTCAGTTTTCGTCGCCACTCCTCTTTCTACGACCCGTCATATCTAACACTTTTGCCTTGCTTCTCCTCCTTAACGTCAACGCGTCTCCCTACATTTGTCCTGGTGCAGTCATCGGGAGGGTAAACCCTTCATGCAAACTGCACCTATTCTCGAGAAGAAGAATTGGTGTTGCAAAGTTATTATGGTCTTGTATTTTCCCCTCTTTGATGTTTGTAGTCTGTCTCTCTCTCTCTCTCTCTCTCTCTCTCTCTCTCTCTCTCTCTCTCTCTCTCTCTCTCTCTCTCTCTCTCTCTCTCTCTCTCTCTCTCTCTCTCTCTCTCTCTCTCTCTCTCTCTCTCTCTCTTCTAATAAAACTGCAATCACAGACTTGCTATCATCGGGTCTCGAAACTCTAAACAGACACTAATTTATTGCATGACCTTATTAATATTGTCCAATGGGAATAGACTTTAATGCAAAATTACAAAATCATGTAAGTACATGAATCGTCTTTAGTGAGGCTATAAATACTCTTATGAATTTTCGGAGAGTAAGTTCTGATTCTGATTTCCCTTAAATTTCATAAATGAGTCTGAATTCAATACAAAATTTATTAAAGGGTTCTGATTGTCCCTGATCGTCTTCAATGCGTCTACACATTCCAAAATGTCGATTTTATAAATATTTGAATTTTGATTACAATTATTTTTTAGCGATTAATCACTAAATAGTTTTTTTTAGCAGTGATTAATCTTTGCACTGTTCCAGTCTTCTCGCATCTATTGAAAGGATTACCTAAATGCCAGGGACCAGATTCACGAAGCACTTACGCAAGCTCTTACAAACCAGTACATCTTTTCTCAATCTTTGGCGGCTTTGTTTACAATTATTAAACAGTTAATGAGCTCCGAAGCACCAGGAGGCTGTTTATAACAATAACAACAGTTGATTTGGTAAGTTTTCATGCTTGTAAACTGTTTAATAATAGTAACCAAAGCCGTCAAAGATTGAGGAAAGATGTACACGTTCGTAAGTGCTTGCGTAACTGCTTCGAGAATCTGGCCTCAGAAACGATTTTGGCAACACTTAAGTTACCTGGTTACCTGGTTGATACCTGGTTGATACCTGGTTGATGGGGTTCTGGGAGTTCTTCTACTCCCCAAGCCCGGCCCGAGGCCAGGCTTGAATTGTGAGAGTTTGGTCCACCAGGCTGTTGCTTGGAGCGGCCCGTAGGCCCACATACCCACCACAGCCCGGTTGGTCCGGCACTCCTTGGAGGAATAAATCTAGTTTCCTCTTGAAAATGTCCACGGTTGTTCCGGCAATATTTCTTATGCTTGCTGGGAGGACGTTGAACAACCGCGGACCTCTGATGTTTATACAGTGTTCTCTGATTGTGCCTATGGCACCTCTGCTCTTCACTGGTTCTATTCTACATTTTCTTAAGTTGATTAAAAAGCTAAGGGGGCGTATTTAGTTCCACATCCTGTTCCTAGATGGCGCTGCCGACCGTCTCCGACGTTGGAACGTGACGTTTTTAGAGCCCTAGTTTCCTCCCTTGGTCATAACAATGACAAGCTCTCGCAGAACGACACGGTTAAGGACTGTACGATTGAGATCGTACTGCGGAAACGGTGGTATTGTGCTTCGTCCTAATTGATGATCTAGTGATGATTATACGATGATGTTGATCATCACTGATGATCTAGTGATGATTATACAAGTGTTGTGAGTATTGGTGGACGGTGCGTACATTATTGTGTTCGTTTATTCACTGTATATTCTAATATTCACTTTTGCCTCACCAGAAACGTTCGAATATAGAAAACCACGCGTTCGATTCTGAGAAGACGTCAATATAACGGTGTTCGAATTTGCGTTACAACCCAATAATTTTTGGTGTGTTAGTTGTGATGTTTTTTTAAGATGAGTTGATGAGTTGTATCGGAGTGGAGTGATTTGCATTGATAAGAAGCAGCTTATCTGATTAGCAGATTAGCTCCGTCGTGATACTAAATGTGTTGAAATAGTGACCACGTGTTTGTTTTGTTGATTAGTGATATTAGTGGTGATTAATAAGATAATAGTGAATGTGGTAATATAAGATTATTTTCCATATAACTGAAGCCACTGTTTACGTGCAAACTATGTGTGTGATACGTGTTTACTTGACAATAGACATATGTATAGTGACTCACATATATGTTCTACATACGCATCTTTCACATTACATGAAATGCTAAAACTAGTAGTAGTGATATCCCAATATGTAATTAAAAAAAAAGGGATCTTAAATTTTTAAAATGGAATTTTCAAAAAATTGGATATGGGTTAAACAAAAAAAAAGGCAGAAAAATTACCCCGTGCACTCCATCCGGCCTACCATAGTCAAACAACCAGTAACCCACTGTCAAACTACCAATATTACATCACTACATCGTAACGACGGTGAGTAGAAAATATATTTTTTAGAAATCTATTTTTTTGGGGAAACCATTTTTTTAGGATAATTATTTTTTTGGTATATAATGCACACACTCGGGAGTATAGATGCCAGTTACTGAAGCCCTGCGGGGCCGGTGAGTAAGCCCAATTGGCTAATTTTGAAATTGATTTGTTGAATTTCTGAGTCTGTTGCTGTGTAAGCCACAGGGGGTCATGAATTTATTTAATCTTTCCCATTGTGGACCACGATCGTCGAGGGCTGTTAGCGTTTCCTGAGGGGGGCTAACTGCGTCGATAGTTGACGTAATTGAGGTTAAGATCTCGTAAACGGAGATTTTAAGTAGGCTCGTAAGTAGGCTCATAAGCGGGTTTGTAAGTGCTACTTTATTCTTAGCTCGTATTTATCACATCCACCTCGTTTCTCGCCAAGATTTGTTTTTCAAGATTTTTTTTTCAAGGTTTGTAAATGTGCTCATTTCCAAGCCTTTCATTGGGACAATCTTAACAGCTAATATTATTCGTCTTCAAGCTATTGACGTGACATTTTTGACAAAGCTGTTACCTCATATGTATTTAAGTGTCCCCTGAAAAAAAAAATATTTTTTTTACATAGTGTACAAAAAAATCCTATGAAAAAATCAGACAGGAAGAAAATTACAGAAAATGCATGAAAGCGAGAGGAAAAAATTAGGTGAAGAGTGTAAAAAAAAGATCATATGGGGGTGGGGGGTAGAAAAGGGTAAGAAAGAAGAGGGGGGGGGGGATGGTGTTGTGGTGGTTGAGAAGAGGTATGAAATTAACTGCAATTAACCACTAGTTCAAATGGTGATGAACTTGGATCCAGCCTCTGAGTTTTCAGTCCACTGGTCCAAGAACTTCGTTGGTCTTTGGTACAACATCCCTTTGTCCAGTAACGTCATAAACGTCATATATACGTTTGTTGTGTATGAAAGGCCCCTCCTCTCCCCCTCCCCCTACAAAAACCCCCTCTACTCTCCCGACCCCATTCTAGCCACTTTGCCACATTGGACAGCTGTTGCTTTTGTTGTCCAGAGTGCATAATCAGGCACCAACAAAAGTCAAGGCCTGGAGTACACAATCACTGCAATGTTTCTCGTTGCACAATCAATACCGGGAGAGAACAATCGCCGAAACGCCAAAAATATATGTGTGTGCCGATTGTTGATACAGCTAGTCTTTGCAACCGATTGTTGCCGTGGGGGAATATTTGCCGATTTTGAGATTGGAATATGAGTGTGTGTGTGGGTGTAGGTGTAGGTGTAGTGACTGTTAGTGACAGTCTGTGACTGTTAACTGGGAAAGTTTCTGTGGTGGAAGTATTGATGTTGGGGAGTGTATAGGTTCTCCCTACAGCCCAGTACAGTACCTTACAGTGGAGAGGATAGATGGAGCTGGATGAATGTGTACTCCTATGGAGCTGGATGAATGTGTACTCCTATGGAGCTGGATGAATGTGTACTCCTATGGAGCTGGATGAATGTGTACTCCTATGGAGCTAGATGAATGTGTACTACTATGAATGTGTACTCCTGTGGAGCTGGATGAAAGTGTAGTTCTGTGCATATCGATGATGACATGTACAACATTAATGTCCAAGTTTCCATAAACGTAAATATCAAATTGTACTTGATGAAAAAATGTGTGAGAGAGAGATTGAGAAAGTGAAAGTGAGACAGAGAAATTAAATACTTTCACAAATGCTCTCAGACCCGAAATAGCCCATTTGACATACGCAGGAGCAGAATATTTAATTACAAAACATTGAAAAATGGCTGGAAGGGGAAAACCCCCCAAATCTCTAGAAATATGGCCCAATCTTGGATGTGGGTTGCTAAAGGCTTCCTTCCCAGGTGAACGGGTTCAGGGTATCTGGGCTCTGACATTGATTAATGGTTCCTTACATGCGTCTCATTCAATGTCTCCTTGTCCATCATTTTTGTGTTTTTGGATATTTTAGCAGTTTATTGAATGTTTCCTCTTGCGTAACATATATATATTGTTATGATAATCTCCTTCAAGAGAGATTTGGCCTGCTCTTTCCTATCGTCATGTTACTTCAGTACATCTACAACATCTAGATACTACAAGCAAGTGTAGTACATATTTAGTAAAATACGTTTTGCCAGGCACAAATGTATCATATACTCGCTCTCCACCTCCCCCCTCCATCGTCGCCAATCACCAAACTAGCATTTCCAGCCTGCCAGCTTCTGATTGGTGAATCGACGTCTGCACCACTGCACTTCTGCACCTCTGCGCCATCTACCTAGCCGATGTCTGGGCCTGCACCAGCCATTGGAGTCAGAATATCCTGTGTTCTCAAGCTGAAACAACCATCTGATATACGCTCTGTCTATTAGTGGATGTTCTCAGCCAGCGCTTTATTCTCAGCACCTGTTAATTTCATTTTGTCTTTATCCATTTTAGAGTAACGTCACCACTATATTATTTTATGTTATTTATTTTGAATTTATAATCTTGTGAGTTTGCACTGTACATAGCCAAGGAATTGTCTTATTCAAAATTTGTTTTCAATTTAATTAAAGTTTCATTGTTCATACTATTTGTTTTGCTTGTTTTGCCTTACTTTGCCACAGGACACAACAGCTACGCAATCATCTTTTTTTTTCTTAAATGTGTTAGGCATTGACACCAGCCATTGGGAGGACTGCAGAACACCTACACTTCTTTTTTCCATCACATTTAATAGGGGCCTGTCCGGGAGCCTCACTCAGGTACTAGTACTACAACATCAATTTGTGGTAAGTGTACTTGGCTTTGATACAGTTGCTTTTCAATATTTTCATAACTTTTAATATTTATATGATGCTGTGTATTTTGTGCTTTCCGAGGGTAGCATATTGTGAGTGTTGGATAACTGTGGATTACGTGGTGACTGGAGGCCTCAGTCATTCTCTTAATTGGTCATCCCTTCCTCAGTGTTTTTTTTTTTTTTTTTTTTAGAAATATACAAGAGTTGTTATATTCTTGTACAGCCACTAGTATGCGTAGCGTTTCGGGCAGGTCCCTGGAATACGATCCCCTGCCGCGAAGAATTGTTTTTTCATCCAAGTACACATTTTACTGTTGCGTTAAACAGAGGCTACAGTTAAGGAATTGCGCCCAGTAAATCCTCCCTGGCCAGGATACGAACCCATGGCGGGCCGCTCCAAGCAACAGCCTGGTGGACCAAACTCTCACAAGTCGAGCCTGGCCTCGGGCCGGGCTTGGGGAGTAGAAGAACTCCCAGAACCCCATCAACCAGGTATCAGGTATCAACCAGGTACGCTGGTACTTTGATTTGTCTTCGGGCCAAAGCACCCTATCTTTTGCAATCCGACCACAGGAGAATACAGAGGGCCATAGTTCCTCTAGCACGGAGTACGCTGTTGAGTTGGGACCTCAACAGCAGTTCTCGTCACCAGTTGACACTCGCACCCCTACACGCGTCGGTCAGAGATGATGATATTTACTCAGGTAGGGAATTAGCTTTCTTTTTTTCAGAGCACAAAGAACGCTAATTCTGCAAGTATCATATAATTAAGTAGGAAACCCCCTTGCTTCTGTCCTATAGAGACCTGGCAAGGTATCCCTACATACTTGGACTACCCTTTTCACTTTTGAAACAATTACAAGTTTCATTTGTTTTCGAAACTATCGGTTTCATTTACTTAGTAGGATTTTCTTGCCTTTATTCTCTTACATTGAGTACCGGGTACAAGATTTCCTGCGATTTTGATTGACTAATCATTTACCATACTAATATTAACGTTAATTGTTAACGATTAAATTTCCACAGAATAGTTACCAGTTGCCACGTCATCCTGTTACTGACACTTATAATATCACAGGTATATTCGTTGTACACTTATTTGCTATTTCAAAATGTTTCGTCTCTCAACATTTCGTAGTGATCCAGCAAGTGAAGTAGGGAACTTAAGTCGTGCCAGAAGGACCGAATTATAAACTCTTGCACACGAGTATCAACTAGATGCTCCCCCTGGAGCCAACAAAAATGACTTGCACAATATTATCTTGGATTACCTCTTAGATGAAGGAATTATAGACTCTGAAGCTCACGAAAACTATTCTATTGCAGATAAACATTCTCTGGCAGCTATGAAGTTAAAGCTCGAACTAACAAAAATCGAGCGGGAACAACAAAAAGAAGCTCTCCAGATAAAGGAACGTGAAGCTGCCCTAAGGAAGGAAGAACAGGAACCGAAGGTGGCCCTAAAGAAAGAAGAAGCTGCCCTAAAGAAAGAAGAACGAGAACGCTAGGCTGCCTTAAGGAAGGAAGAACAGAAACGCGAGGTTGCCCTAAAGAAAGAACAACAGGAATGCGAGGTGGCCCTAAAGGAAATCGAGATAGCCCTAAAGAAAGAAGAGGCTGCTCTACGCCAAGATCGTGAGCGAGTACAGCTTGAAGGAAGAAAACGTCACCTGGAGATGCAACGTGAACACAATAAGAAGCAAGCTGATATGGCTCTAGCATGTCGTCAACAAGAACTCATCTTGGAAACTACACACCACACTCAGCGCCAACAAGCTACCGCTAGTCCCCCAGTAAGTTTCAATGTCTCCCATGCAAGTAAGTTAATGCGACCATTCGTTGAGACAGAGATCGATGTGGTTTTCACCACTTTTGAGGCCCAAGCTAAAAACCTTAGCTGGCCTGAAGATCAATGGTCTACCCTTCTCAGAGTGCATCTCACAGGTAGACCAGCGGTTACTCTCAATACCTTAGCGTCTGAGAATGACTACCAGACCCTGAAGCAGGCAGTTTTAGACGCCTACCTTCTCTCCACCGAAAGCTACAGACGAAAATTCCGTGATTATCTAAAGGCAAGTACAACCACCTTTTTAGAATTTGCCAATACAAAGAAAAGATATTTCATGAAATGGCTGGAAGAAGCACATGTCTACATTTTCAAAACTCGTCAACCTCATTCTAGTTGAGGAATTCTTTAGACGTGTTCCCCCTTCCATCCGTTTATATTTAGCAGACAAAGAAGAAACCGACTACATCAGATGTGCGAAGTCGGCTGACACCTACAGCCTCATACACCACCTAACACCAGACCATCCTTCCAGTAAGAAGTCTTGGTATAGTTATGACAAAGTGAGTACCGATCAAGCGAGCTCTCAATTGTATTGTAAGTATTGCAAGCTCTATGGACATACCATAGATAAATGTGGAAAAGCTCAATACGAAGGCTATAGTGAAACTCCTAAACCCAAACCGACGCCTCCAAAGTTCGGTAAGGCTGTGATGATAGTTGGTGTTCCTGTTAATTTTTTTTTTTTTTTTTTTTTTTTTTTTTTTTTTTTTTTTTAGATACATACAAGAGTTGTTACATTCTTGTACAGCCACTAGTACGCGTAGCGTTTCGGGCAAGTCCTTCATCCTATGGTCCCTGGAATACGATCCCCTGCCGCGAAGAATCGCTTTTTCATCCAAGTACACATTTTACTGTTGCGTTAAACAGAGGCTACAGTTAAGGAATTGCGCCCAGTAAATCCTCCCCGGCCAGGATACGAACCCATGACATAGCGCTCGCGGAACGCTAGGCGAGTGTCTTACCACTACATCACGGAGACTACCAATGATCTTTATCTCTTCAGCAAACACCTGTATCCTGGAAATGTCTCTGCCAACAGTACAGATTCGGAGGGACGTTTCAAACTGAAGATCTTGAGGGACACAGCGGCTCTTCAGTCAATAATATTGAAATCGGCTGTGCCTAACATCACCTACATCGGCGAATCCGTCCTTATCACTGACCTCACTGCTACCACTCCGTATCCACTCGCCAGAGTTCACCTGGATTGTCCTTTCGTGACCGGACCGGTGAAGTCCAAGTCGCCATCAGGGAAAAGCCTTTTCCCATGTCTGGAGTGCAACTTCTCCTGGGCAATGACTTGGCTGAGGATCTGCAACCTTCCAACCTGATCATCATGGACAAACCCCCGGTATGTGACTCTATAGTGGACAACCCCATCTTAAAGTATGTTCCAGCATAGGTTCAAGAAAGTGATGAAGTTTCTCCTCCGGTTTTAATGACCACCCGTGCACAAGCTGCACGCCCGCAACCAGCTGACTCTACTGCAACCGCTGTCCCTCAAGCCCATCAGAACCTACCACAGAATCATACTATGTTGGAGTTCGGTAAGTTACAGAGGGAGGATCCTTCATTAACACCATTATTCTTCCAGGCTGAGACTTAACCTGACAGTATCCCTGGGTTCTTCCTAGAGAATCAGTTGCTCTACCGCAGGTACAGACCCAGTAAGCTGACGGAGGATGACGATTTGGCAAATGTCGAACAACTAGTGGTTCCCACCAGCCTACGGCCCGATATTCTACACCTGGCCCATGGAACACTTTCACACTATGGTTTTACAAAACCTCTCACGGAATCAGGCAAGACTGCTACTGGCCAGGTATGGTTAAAGACGTCAAAAGTTACGTGCAACAGTGTCATATATGTCAGATGGCAGGGAAACCTAACATCCCAATTCCCAAGGCTCCATTAATTCCCATCCTGGTGCCTGCGGAACCTTTCCACAGACTCATCATAGACTGTGTTGGTCCTTTACCCCGGACCAGTTCTGGCAACGCTTATATACTAACCATCCTGTGTCCAACCACCAGATTCCCCATAGCAGTTCCTGTAAAGAACATTACGGCTGCTACGGTGGTAAAACAACTATTGAAGATTAAATTTAAATTTTTAAAATTTTGCCCCGAGGGGCGAGTTTATTGGGCAGCGCCACTCATCTTGTGAGTGGACATACCGCCATACCAGCATGTACAACACTCCCCAATAGGAAGAAAACCTACTGGGTTGTTCATCCTGTCACTTGTACCCAGACACAGCTGGGACTTACTTAACTGTCTAAAGTGAACAGCTCCTCAAACAAGAAGATTAACATCTATCAACCCTTAAAAGCTTAAGTTATCTTGCGGGTGCAAAATGGGGAAATCTTTTAAGAACAGTATCAATATTTGACAAATAGTGTTTTCCTAACTCAAACAATGTGTGGTTTATTATTGTACACATACTTCTGATGTCTCTCAGGTGTTCACATTCACGTAGATAGTAGTCAAGGCGGTGTCCATCACTCTCACCACAGATTCTGCAACTTCGCTGATCAACTGTTGTTTTCCATTCCATATCTCCATGGATATCTGTATCCAAGACGGATTCTCGCTATTACTGACTCTCTCCCTCGTCCTCCTCCTTTTCGGCCATAATGATTGGGATTGCCAGCTGCAACCATGTTGTACCATCATCGTACAGATTCACTGGTTTGTGCTTCTATCCTCCTTTCCTCAGTTACCTTGTCACGGTGATGTTGCCTGACAATACCTCTAATTTGTAGTAGAGTCTTGGGTATGAAGTATTCAATATGGTCTCCTTCAGCAGCCAGCACATCTGCTCGTTCATTTCCACATATTCCAACATGGGAGGGGATCCACAGAAACTTGATGCCTCTTCCCTGATTGGTAAGTACTCTCACAGCTCTCTTAATTTCAGCGACTATTTGTAAGATTTTCTGCCCGATTTTTACTTAGGCTTTGCAGTGCTGCTTTTGAATCGGTGCAAATCACTGCACCATTAGTGTTCCGTTCAAGAAACCTTAACGCCATAACAATGGCAGTTAGCTCTGCTTGCGTTGAAGAGGCATAGTTCTCAATACGTGCTTTTTCTTCATTTCTGCGTTGGAAAGTATTATCCTTGATTACCGTGTATGCTGCACCAGCCCTTCCATTGTCAGAATTAGATGACCCGTCATTGTATATTTGATCTAGTTCATCTCCGGCTTCTTTATAAATTTCCTCGAGATACTTGTGCTTCATTTCTTGTGGTAACATGTTGGATTTTTTCATTGCCATTTCATTGATGATGATCTTGCATGAGTCATCCTCCCAGAGAGGTAACCTCTCTACAGGCAGGAGCTCACGGGCTTGCTCAAGCAGGTGAAGCTCTTCGAGGTAGCAGACTGATCTGTGATGCCATTTTTTGCTTCTCTTGTTTCCCCCTGAAAGTAGCACAGAGCTCAGTTTTTTCTTAGCAATATCATTGTAATGGGGATCTCTGGCAATCCTAATTGCAAGCTTAGCATTCAGCTCCTTAATTCTGCTTTTAACACTGGGAAGGGACAACTCCTCTCGTAGATTAGACGTTTTGGCAGTTCTTGGAACTCCAAGAATGATTGTCATGACTTCATTTTGAATGCTTTCAAGCCTTTTCATATCGCTTTGGGAGTAGGTGCACAGAGCTGGTGCGGCATAATCTATGACGGAGCGCACATAGGCTGTGTACATCATTTTAAGCACGGCAATAGAGGCTCCATGTCCATTCCAGGTCATAACTTTCAGTGCCCCGAGTCGACTTTTGCATGTTCCTATGAGATGATTGAGCTCCTCTTTCTTCCCCTTGTTGGAGCCGACAGTGACGCCAAGATACCGATAGTGGTCAACCCATTCAAGTGTTACACAATTAATTTGCAGTTCTTCATTTGCTCTCCGCTTGTGATGGGAGTATGCCTTCGTCTTGTTTGTGGAGAGTGTGAAACAGAGTTCAATACATTTCCTTCCAAGGAGTTCAATGTACTGTTCAATTTTTCCCAAGGTGGGAGCTTGTATTAGGACATCATCTGCATATCCCACTTGTTGTGTTCCTTCCGGAAAATCAATATTTGCAATGGCGTTCATAAGTACATTGAATAGTGTAGGGCTTAAGACTCCGCCTTGGGGGGTCCCGAGTTCCATATTCATTGTTCTGGAGACTGCTCCATTGAAGCAAACCTTGGCTTTCCTTCCTGTGAGGTAGTCTTCAACCCATTTCATGAGTCTCCCCTTGACACCTATGCATGCAAGCTCGTCCAGGATCGCAATCCCCTGTGCTTTGTCGAAGGCTCCTTTGATGTCAACAAATACAGAGTACCTAGCCGTGTCATTAGCCAAGTAATTAACTATACAATTTGCTGTGCTCCGTCCTTTAACAAATCCATTGACCCCCTCCCCTAACCTGCCTATTTTGTGCAACAGTCGGTTTAGGATGATCCTTTCAAGCATCTTGCAAGTGCATGACACGAGACTGATAGGTCTGTAATTACCAGGGTCATTGGGCTTCGATATGGGAACAATTATTGCGTGTTTCCATTGTGTGGGCAACACTCCACTTAGGAATGACTTGTTAAACAGGTGGAGTAGTGCATTCCCAGACACTTCACACAGGGCACTGAGTATGTCGTAGGCGATGCCATCTTCACCAGGTGCTGTACTTTTACCCTTTTTCATAGCGCCCCTTACTTCTTGGGCTGTGATTGGTTCCCCATATTCGTCATCACTAGACAGTGCTCTTGTTATCCTAATCCTCCTGTCATCATGTCGCAGGAGCTGTGCCCTGCTGATTTCTGCAGTGAGGGAGGAGGATGCTGCTGCATCATTCCACTTGTGAATTAGTTCTTCAGCCTTACCCTGGGGGTCTTTGTGAGCCGCAGGCCGGGCTCTGCCCCCCTTAGCTATCTGAATTTTTGCCCACACTTGTCTTCCAGATGTTTCCCGTCCAATAGAGCTAGTGAACTCAAGCCATTGTCTTTTCCGCTCTTTAATCTTCTCTTCCCTGGCTACATGACACACAGTTTTAAACAACTCTTGGTTACTTTTAGTGGGATGTCTTCGGTACTCTCTACTCATGTCTCGCACAATTATTTGCGTTAAGCATCTTTATGTAATCATTCTCATACCTTTTTATTTTCTTCCTCTGAGGGTTACTTCGCCCAGGCGTACGGCGCAGAACTCTTAGACAGCTCTCAATTTGGTGATTAAGGTCATCAACAAATGTGTCAATGTCTTCTGGGATTTGGTATTCCGTGAACCAGTCACTCATCCTGTTTATGAAGTGCGGCCTCATATCTGGTCCGAGTGATAACCTTTTTCTTTTATTTGTCTCTTTCCTTCTCTTGCTCATGTCGACGGTGGTAATCAGTGCCCAATGGTCACTACATGAACTGTGTACAATGTGTTAGTACTGGCATCCGTGTCCTA
The DNA here is from genome assembly GCF_040958095.1 of Procambarus clarkii. Lineage (NCBI taxonomy): Eukaryota > Metazoa > Arthropoda > Malacostraca > Decapoda > Cambaridae > Procambarus > Procambarus clarkii. The sequence continues at coordinate 2,757,813 of NC_091163.1, read as the reverse complement.
TGCATTCAGCAGGAGAGCATAGTCCAATCTTCCTCCTCTGAGGTGAGTTGGCTGTTCATCACCCAGGACTCTAAGGCTTTCACTTCCCCTGACAAAGAGTGACAGTTTCCGTCCATTGACATTGGGCTGATGACAGTTGGCACCAAAGTGTGGGTGTCTGGCATTAAGGTCACCGACCAGCAGGGTAGGTTCTTCATTAACAAATTCAGGCAATGATCAAGTTTACTCTGTGGCACATATAGGTTGATTATATGTAGGGCATTATTGTTTAAGTAAAGGGTTACTCCCAGTGATTCAAACTCATCCCCCATGTGCAGGTTATCAATAATCTGTGCGGGAATGTTGTTATTTACAAAAGTGATGAGACCCCGTTTTCTTTCCCCAGTGGACAGGGAGAACTTGCGATAACCGCTGAACCTTGGGTTGAAGTCATCACCTACCAGCGTCTCCTGTAGCACTATGACGTCAGTTTGGTGTTCACGAGCGTATTGTATGATGTCATTAATTTTATTGCGAACGCCATTGCAGTTCCATTGTAGGATAGTGATACTTTCTTCAGCGTGGTTATCCATCGTGGAGGTGTTGGTCATCAGATGTACTGTGTTGTTGCTGGTGAGAGTGTGTGCACTGGTGGTGTTGTATGTGGTGTTGCACCACCGTCATTTGCTGGTGTACTGTTTGTATGGGTGCCAGTGGTCAATGGTGGTGTGTACACTAGTGTTGTTGTGTTCACTGGTGGTGGTGTTGGTGGTGTTGTGTTCACTGGTGGTGTTGTGTTCACTGGTGGTGTTGTGTTCACTGGTGGTGTTGTGTTCACTGGTGGTGGTGTGTTCACTGGTGGTGTTGTGTTCACTGGTGGTGTTGTGTTCACTGGTGGTGTTGTGTTTACTGGTGGTGTTGTGTTCACTGGTGGTGTTGTGTTCACTGGTGGTGTTGTGTTCACTGGTGGTGGTGTGTTCACTGGTGGTGTTGTGTTCACTGGTGGTGGTGTGTTCACTGGTGGTGGTGTGTTCACTGGTGGTGTTGTGTTCACTGGTGGTGGTGTGTTCACTGGTGTTGAGATGTTCACTAGAGGTGTTGCGTTCACTGGTGGTGTTGTGTTCACTGGTGGTGTTGTGTTCACTGGTGGTGTTGTGTTCACTGGTGGTGGTGTGTTCACTGGTGGTGGTGTGTTCACTGGTGTTGAGATGTTCACTAGAGGTGTTGCGTTCACTGGTGTAGATGTGTTCACTGGGGCAGCGATAGCACTGAATCTGCTGCTGTGTGCCGTGGCTCGTGTTGCATCCTCACGCACCAAGTTGCAACCTGCTGAACTCGCCTGAGACAAGTTCAGGCCCTGCAGAATTTGAAGTATATCCTCCTGGGTCTTCTTGATTGTACGTAGGGCAATCTCAAGTTTATTTTGCTTGCTCATTAGTTCTTGCATGAGTGGGTGATTGTTTATCACGTGGGTAATCATTGCTTCCATATCGGGCGGCATTGTTTCATCTGGACCCAGTGAGGTGTTGGCTGGTGAGTGAGGAGGGGGAGTGGTAGGTGGGGAGGAAGGGAGGGTCGCCTGAGAGGCGGAAGAGCTGGTTGACTGGGAGGTGTTAGGGGGTATGGGTGATGAGGCAGGAATGGGGTTGTTGAGTGGGGTAGGATTGGGGTTAGTGAGGGAGATAGGGTTGGGGTTAGTGAGTGGGGTAGAGGTACGTGGGTTTGTGAGAGGAATGGGGTCTGGTTGGGCGTGTGCGGGATGGTGGTGGGTCACTCCACCACTACCCCAGGCTGTCTGCCTACTGTAAGCTGGATCCTGGCTTGTCTGCCTACTGGAGGCTGGACCCTGGCTTACTGTGGTACTGTTCACGGAGCCATTCCCGCCCCTGTTCACTGGTCCACCTGCTGTCTGCGTCGGCGTCCTTCTCAAGCCCTGCCAGTCAGGCCTCTTGCTGCAATACCTGTTCCAGGCATGATTGATGGGGCTGCTTGCAGTTGACACATATAGGTGTTACCTCGCCACCCCTACCCGGTGCAAGCTTAGCTAGGCACTGCTTGGTGTCGTGAGAGCCACTGTAACACCCCACACCTAATTGGGCGATCACATTGCCACGTTCTGTGATCCCACCGTTGACAGTTGCCACATAAGGATGGGCTGCCAATATACCTCTCCACTTTGCACTCCCTCATGCCTGGTATTTTAATGACTGAGGGCAGGTCTCCCTTCCACATAGCAATTTCTTGATTTTTGGCCAGCCCCCCTGGTCCAGTGTTGCGCTCGACCCAAACAATCTGTTCATAGTCCTTGAGAAATTCCACGTCAACATGAATTCTATAGTTCTTAATTATAATTTTAGTTTGTCTTGTCTGTGGGTTTGCTTCCAACAATTTAACATCCTTACCTTGATACTTGAGACTGGTCTCTGTGAAGTGCTTCAGGGCACTGTGCCCCTGCACCCGTGCACTAACATTGCCACCTATACACTTGGTCTCTATGCGATACTTTCCTCTGTGGGCGTGGGCGGCCTCAACAATCCATCTGAACTTCTCTGGTGCTGTCAATCCCATTGCAGGAAAAATTATGTTACGACCCTCTCGGGACGCAACGGGGTTCTCACTCTGATGTTGTTAGAGTCAGATATATATATCCGTTCCCAAGCCAGTAGTGGCTATCAAGGGATGAGATCCGTGACGCAAGTAACTTAAAGGGGGTAGGGAAAGAAAGCTAAGAACTTAATATTATAATTTTCACCATCACCGATTAAATATATAAAATAAAAGAGTGCACAAGGGGGAGGGATATTAACACTTGACAAGGGGATTCTTCACAATGTAGTCTTCTGCTAAAGACTCTGGATCCAGAAGCTAGGCGCTGAGTCCTTGGTGCTTTCTTCGTGGCCACACAACGAATTCTTCAAAGAAGCTGAGCCTACCCTGGCCACAGGTCAGCCAAAACACATGTCCACTGGGGGCACCGCCGTGGAGGCCGTCAACCACACGTCCAGCTGGTCTGCTGGCAGGTTCTGAGCCAACAAGGCTGGTACGGCCACTCCACGAACGATAAAAGGGGAACGCCCTAGACAGGAGCCTCGTGTGACACCACAAATCACTCTCCTGTCTTCAGTACCCCAGTGGATGATCGTCTCCAACAGTCGGTCCCGGGTAAATCCTTTTACTGCCACTCCACTGGCAGGCAAACACACCACAGTGTTCTTCCGGGGGGACGACTTCACAACAGCTGCAGCAAGGTTCAAGGTATGGAGACTGGCTGCCTCGGGTAGACTGACTCCACTTCCATCACAGCAGTCCCAGGTCGGCTCTGTAAGCAGACACGTCATCAATAACTGGGACACTAAAACACCTCACTTACGGGCTCGGGCACAAACACCTGACGTATCCAGTCCATAGATGGCGCTGTCGTCGGAGCACCACCTCACCAGAGGTCAGGAGCGGCTGTGTTGTGAGCTGCACAGGACTGGAAACTGGCCCTTGTGGCTGGTACACCTTGTCCTCACCAGGTGTCGTCGTCCGTTTGGCGGGGGTTTCGGGAGCTGGCCAACAGATGGCGTGGTCATTACTGCTCCGTGCTCGGACGCTGGATCCGGGTTCGTAACAAATTAGGGTGTGCCACTCACTGTCTTCATCTTGTCCTTGTTGTTGTTGTTGAGGTTGCTGCTGCTGTTGCTGCTCACCCTGTTGCTGTAACCTTTCCCGGTTCCTGCTGTTTCTGCCTTGGACTGGGCAGAAACCATCATCCCCTGTTGTAGAGTCACCTGTACCAGTATTGTTGGAGGGCCCCGGGTTGGGATCGTCACCGGAGGGCCCTGGGTGGGGACCAGCACCCGGGGGGCCCCGGCGAGGACAAGAGCCCCCGCCGGAGGGGGGGGAGGGCGTTATGGTTTCCGAGCACACCAGCCATGGTCACTTGTCTCAAAGTCTTACTCCTCGTGTCAACCATCTATTTGCTGCGGCCCACTTCATGTGTTGTTGGGTGGTATGTCTTCAACACTGCACTCTGCCCTACACACACATGTACATATAGACACCTACAAGGCACAAGGTTTACACCTACACGTAGTGTAGGGGCACTATATGGGGTGTCCTGGCAGTCTCTTGTGTAAACGCACTAGTCGCACACACAAACCGCGACCTTGGGTAGGGAGGGCACAAAGACTGTTTTTCACGCGCGTGGTGCCTGAGGCTCCAGATACCATGGGGTGGCCACCTACCTCACGACTCTCCCTTCAGCAGGCCTCGGTATTGTCACATTAACAATTACTGCCTTAATTTCTGGCCAATCCACACATCCAGGGCCTACCACAGTTGGTAGGAGGGACGGTGCACACTTAGTAACGCTGTAGCTGACCTATTTGGCGCACTGAAGACTAGACCTTAGGCCTAGGCCTATGTCAAACAGGAGGACGGATACATCCTGCCTGCTCCTCCTCTAGCTTGAGGGCAACTGTACACTACTCTATGTAGTGCTCTGTACACTATGTACTACTATGAACTGTACACTACTCTATGGGCAACTCTACACTATTGAAGATCTTTACCCAATACGGATTTCCACGGGAGGTTCAAAGTGACTGTGGCACCAACTTCACCAGTGATCTCTTCAACAAGACACTGGAAGAATTCAGCATCACTCAGGTATTGTCCAGCCCCTATCATCCTGCTTCACAGGGTTCTCTTGAACGTAGTCACCAAACGATTAAATCACTCCTAAAGAAATATTGCAATGAAACCATGAAAGACTGGGATAAACAACTTGACATCATCATGTGTATTTTCAGAAGTCTCCCAAATGAGTCTCTTGGAGTATCTCCGTATGAGATGCTCCACGGACGTAAGTGCCGTACTCTTCTCAAAGCTTTTAAAAACTCTCTACGTAATGTCACCTTCAGTGACCCTCAGCATGTGCCCCAGTTTCTTCAAAACTTAAAGCACATTCTAGAGAGAGTACGTAAATTTGCTAATGACAATCTATTGAAAGCTCAAGAGAGGATGAAGACTCATTTTGACCAACGCAGCAAAATCAGGAAATTTAAACCAGGAGACTTCGTGTTGGCATATTTTCCTATCCCAGGCTCTCCATTGCAAAATAAGTTTTCAGGACCTTACCGCATCAAGGAGTGCAGAAACAACAACAACTACGTTCTTGAGACTCCAGATAGGCGGCGGAGGACCCAGTTGTGCCACGTCAATATACTCAAGGAGTATAAAGGTATTTCCCCCACTGTGTTAATGTCACTCTCCACTTTCAAAGATCCATACCTCCACAGTGAGACCTTTCCTGCTTCTCCTCCGGAAAGCTCTGACTCTGAGTCAGTGCCTTCCAACTCTGAAATCCATAATGATCTTCCTAAAAATTTACAGGACTATAATAGTGCTCCTTTGCTATGTTCTGATCCCATTCTCGCCTCTCCAGATATCACGAAGCCCTTCCTCATCAAGGTCGACGCCAGTAGTACCGGCATCGGGGGCGTCCTACTACAACAGCGAGGCGAGGAGGTTCTTCCTGTCAGCTACCATAGCCTCACAAGTTGAAGCCTCACTAGAAGAACTACAGCACTATCGAAAGGGAACTCCTCTCCATCGTCCTGAATCTGCAACATTTCGAACCTTACCTACAGGGGAATCGGTCTATTGCCATCTACTCGGACCACAATTCCCTGCGGTTCCTTCAACAGGCCCAATTCACCAATCAACGTCTTCTACGCGGGGCACTGTACTTGCAAAATTTTAATCTGGAGATCTTCTACATCACAGGTTCGGACAACATCATAGCCGACGCCCTCTCCAGGGTCTACGAGGTAGAGACAAATACTCCTACCTCTACACCAGCTACTGAAGTAACTTAACCCGTAAGAGCAGGGCTTCGGGAGAGAGCTGTTACGATAATCTCCTTCAAGAGAGATTTGGCCTGCTCTTTCCTATCGTCATGTTACTTCAGTACATCTACAACATCTAGATACTACAAGCAAGTGTAGTACATATTTAGTCAAATACGTTTTGCCAGGCGCAAACGTATCATACATTCGCTCTCCACCTCTCCCCCTCCATCGTCGCCGATCACCAAACTAGCATTTCCAGCCTGCCAGCTTCTGATTCGTGAATCGACGTCTGCACCACTGCACTTCTGCACCTCTGCGCCATCTACCTAGCCGATGTCTGGGCCTGCACCAGCCATTGGAGTCAGAATATCCTGTGCTCTCAAGCTGAAACAACCATCTGATATACGCTCTGTCTATTAGTGGATGTTCTCAGCCAGCGCTTTATTCTCAGCACCTGTTAATTTCATTTTGTCTTTATCCATTTTAGAGTAACGTCACCACTATATTATTTTGTTATTTTTTTTAATTTATAATCTTTTGAGTTTGCATTGTACATAGCCAAGGAATTGTCTTATTCATAATTTGTTTTCAATTTAATTAAAGTTTCATTGTTCATACTATTTGTTTTGCTTGTTTTGCCTTACTTTGCCACAGGACACAACAGCTACGCAGTCATCTTTTTTTTTTTTTAAATGTGATAGGCATTGACACCAGCCATTGGGAGGACTGCAGAACACCTACACTTCTTTTTTCCATCACAATATATATATATATATATATATATATATATATATATATATATATATATATATATATATATATATATATATATATATATATATATATATATGCGAGTTTTCAGTCGCATATAGTCCTGGGGACCATTCAGGCTTGTTCATATATATATATATATATATATATATATATATATATATATATATATATATATATATAATGTCGTACCTAGTAGCCAGAACTCACTTCTCAGCCTACTATGCAAGGCCCAATTTGCCTAATAAGCCAAGTTTTCCTGAATTAATATTTTGTCTCTATTTTTTTTCTTATGACATGATTAAGCTACCCATTTCATTATGTATGAGGACAATTTTTTTTATTGGAGTTAAAATTAACGTAGATATATGACCGAACCTAACCAACCCTACCTAACCTAACCTAACCTATCTTTATAGGTTAGGTTAGGTAGTAGAAAAAGTTAGGTTAGGTTAGGTAGGTTAGGTAGTCGAAAAACAATTAATTCATGAAAACTTGGCTTATTAGGCAAATCGGGCCTTGCATAGTAGGCTGACAAGTGCGTTCTGGCTACTAGGTACGACATATATATATATATATATATATATATATATATATATATATATATATATATATATATATATATATTTATATATATATATATTTGGGTACCACCTCTGGTGCCAATGTGGGGACCCATAGCCTCGGAGAAGAAAATAAAAAGTTTTCAGAGGAGACCTTGTGGTTTCTCACTGAACACTAATATTATCTCCTACCACACCCATTCTTTTGTATGTACACATATATATTTACTTTATTTGAACTTTGTTACAAAAAAGGAGTTACATATGGGTTACAAAGATGGTTATCATAGGTTGTCGAGTTCCTCCAGCTCCTCAGATGGCGGGCAGGAACCCTGGATGCAGTGCGCATTTCCCCTCTGTATCGCCACACTGAGGCACTGGAAAAGAAAGCTTGCAGCTCTTGGGTCCCTTGTTGTTTCAATGAGCCTAGAACCTAATTCCTTCAAAAAACTGGTAGCACTTTTACCCCAGGCGCCGAGTGTCTCTGAAGCAATGGGGACAAAATTGTAATGGTGATCCAGTTCTCTATACTTACGGGATTTGGCTGCTTCCCTGTGGGTGGCAGCGCCACCTGGTTGTGCAGCACTGAGGTTAATGTAGGTGGTAGCCAGGGTTGATACGCACGTGTAGTCCCATACCAACTGCTTGCCATTCTTCCAGGGGTTCACTGTGATACCATCCGGGCGACCAATAAGAGCATCAGAGTTACGGGGCGTTAGGTAACGGGGCTCTCTTTCAGCTGGGCATCCAGCTGTAGTGAAGCTCCTCTTGATGATGTCGTTAACTTCACTGTGCATCGAGTGCCATCCCCCTGTGCTTTGGCAGAGTAGGCCATGGTGGCCGTACCTGTCAGCCACCACCTCGCCACAAATACACCTATATCTGGTGTGGATTGGGGCAGCAAGGCGGAGGGCCACAGCAATTCGAAGGGCGTGTGGTGTGAGACGCGTGCCAGTTGCCGACATTGGGGTTGCTAACAGGAAATCCCCTGCATGTGGTGCTGCTACTGCTGTGAGGCGAGCAATGTCGTGTTGTGTTGTTGCAGCACCCAGGCACTCTGCAGCAACTTAGTCTACAATGGGGCTATCCCAGCTGGATTGCTTGTGGGCTTTTGGGGATGGTGGTTGAGGTGATGGGTCTGCACGAGAGGCCCACTCTGTGGCACAGCGTGTAAAAAAAGGGATCATGTACACCTGCCAGCTGATGTAAGTGGGCAGGTAGAATTTCTATATATATAAATATATATATATATATATATATATATATATATTATATATATATAAATATATATATATATATATATATATATATATATTTATATATATATATATATATATATATATATATATATATATATATATATATATATATATATATATATATTTATAATAGGGAAGGGAGTACCACCTCTGGCTGGAAGAAGGGGGACCCATAGCCTCGGAGGAAACCACACATAACGCATTGGAGGGAATGTGGGTCCCCTCCAATACAGTTTCTGTGTGCTTTTCTCCTACCACCCCTATATATATATATATATATATATATATATATATATATATATATATATATATATATATATATATAAAGTGAGAAATGGCTTAAAATTATTTTAAATCATAGGAAAACGAAAATGTATATTGATTTTTTTTATGATTTAGTTAATAAGAAGTTGAGAGGAGAAGTGAGCATCGCCATGCATGCGGTTATTCCTATGAGGAGAATGTGTGCATTAGGTGTTACACATGTTACACATTGGGGGGGGTGGGAACCGACCTGTGAGATTTATATTTATTTAATTTTTATGAATTTATATAGAATTAATATTTACGTTAATTTATATATTTCGATAGCAATTTGTATGATGATAAGTGGACTCTATATCTGCAATAATCTCCCAAATCGATCCACTGCACATTAGGGGGGTTTATATTGAATTTATATATGCAACCAATCAAACTACAGTATTAAACTACATATATTGTTAGACATTGAAGAGGTTCCTTATCTCATTGTACAGCAGGCCTTAGTCCACCAGATATAACTAAGATGTAGACACCAAATTATCCTCTTATAGGTAGCTTCCATGCACCCAGGTAACTGATGCACAAACCATGCTTCCTCGTCTTGACCTGTCAAAAGGGCGCTAGCTATAAAGCCAGAATCCTAATATATGACAGCTATATCAGAGAAAACACTGTACAAGGAACCATAAAGACCTAGGCTTAATTACCTTTTTTGAGTCGATCATTCGTGTTCTAACCGGTGGGCCCTATCTACTGACATTAATGGCCAAAAATGATTAGATAAACGGGTTGCGGAAAGATACTTCCCTTGAGATTGATGATAGTGTGTTGATGATGGCAGATCACTACTCTGATCTTCCGTAACACTTCATCCAAGAGAATAAATAGGAGCTGTTACTCGCTCCAACGACTCTGGTCTTAACAATAACAATGGCTGACCACTCCCTCCTCACTGACGCTACTGGCCTACATTGTCCAGATGACAGTGACAGAAGGGGTCACATTTACTCTATTTTAATATTGATAATTAAGTTAATTTATATGAGATGTTTTATGATGGTAAAGTCCAAAGACTAATGTATTTAAGAATAATTCCCACCATAATAGGTGGTGAATTTATAATAGTATGTGGTAATGATATCCCGTTTTCTATAGGCGGAAAATTCCACTACAAGTTACATTTTCTATGGGTTAACTTGTTTATACAATGCAGCAATATTATCTGCCTGTATGATATTATTAAATGGTGTCGGATTTTCCGACAAGGGGAGGGTAGGGGCTGTTTACCCAAACAGAAAACGGGACAGTACGTCATTTACATCAGCCACTTTCATTTTGTACTGCGTCAATTTTTGGCTTTATGTAACGCATACGAGCGAAAAGCGACGTTCTTTGTCAGAGGACATGTTGCTATATTATGCACGCTGTTCTCTCTCTCTCTCTGCTACAGGTTTCGGGCTGTGCAACAAGAGTTTTGAGAGTTGTGAAACAACCTCTTGAGGCCTAGGTGTTTTAATATTCTCCTAACTGTGTTTTTATGATTCTCTTGGCTGGCTGCACCGGCTAGGAGAAAGGGAGGATAGGAAACACAGGGAGCAGAATTGATGTCCAACAGATATAATGTACAACATGATGTCATACGTATATATAACATGTATGTTATACGTGTATATGTCACGCATGTCGTATATGCCACATGACACACAGTACGTCAGTAAACCAAAATGAGGACTTCGTGATGTCATATACACTCAAGATGTATGACATCATGATTATGTATGACATCACTCGAGACAAGATGAAGATTTTTGACATTAACAAAATTTCCATTGTGTACCTGTGACCCGAATTGATTGATGGTACGACTTGGTACGTGATCACTCTAGCCAAATGCATGTTTATAAAAACTCAAAACGCGTTTAAAAAGCTCCAAAACGCGTTTAAAAAGCTCAAAACGCGTTTATAAAAACTCAAAATGCGTTTAAAAAGCTCAAAAACGCGTTTATAAAAGCTCAAAACGCGTTTATAAAAACTCAAAACGCGTTTATAAAAGCTCAAACCGCGTTCATAAAAGCTCAAACCGCGTTTATAAAAGCTCAAAACGCGTTTATAATAGCTCAAAAACGCGCTTATAAAAAGTCAAAACGCGCTTATCAACTTCATATTGAAAACATTTCTTCCGTCACTCAGTATTGGACGTTATTTTGTATAAAACAAATAAAGAAAAGCACTCGTGTTGATAACGATTTTTATTTTTTTAAGATTTTCTGTTTGGTCAACTGCAGTTGTATCTACATCGCTTCGTATGTGTGTGTGTGTGCGTGAGTGTATTTGAACATATGTGTGTGGGGGGGGGGGGGATGTTTGAAACATATTTACGAAACATGTGAACAAATACTCGGCAGGTGTAGACAGCTGTCACCAGACAATGGGATGACGAGGAGTGCCAAAGTGTTTCTACAAATCTTACATATTCTTGTGGTAGGGGGAGTGTCTGGTGACACTTTGCAAACAAGAGACTGATGCTGGGGTAAACAGGAGAGGATAGATGCTGGGGTCCACAGGAGAGGATAGATGCTGGGGTCCTCAGGAGAGGATAGATGCTGGGGTCCTCAGGAGAGGATAGATGCTGGGGTCCTCAGGAGAGGATAGATGCTGGGGTCCTCAGGAGAGAATAGATGCTGGGGTCCTCAGGAGAGGATAGATGCTGTGGTCCTCAGGAGAGAATAGATGCTGGGGTCCACAGGAGAGGATAGATGCTGGGTCCACAGGAGAGGATAGATGCTGGGGTCCTCATGAGAGGATAGATACTGGTGTCCACAGGAGAGGATAGATGCTGGGGTCCACAGGAGAGGATAGATGCTGGGGTCCTCAGGAGAGGATAGATACTGGGGTTCACAGGAGAGGATAGATGCTGGGGTCCTCAGGAGAGGATTGATGCTATGGTCCTCATGAGAGGATAGATGCTGGGGTCCTTGTATAATTGTATAGTTGGCACACATCTTCTACCACTATGTAGACAGAGCCATTAGGCCACATTGGCATTCACTGTGCCAGCCATGACAGGGGTGCACTCTGGCATGGCCAGAGTGACCCTGGCACTCTTCTGTGTCTAGGCTTTTTCCCTTCCGCTACAAAATATCGCCAGTCCTGAGAGCTTCACTTGACTGTTTATATGTAAATGAGACTTGGAGTTGAAGATGGAAAGGGATACTTAGGAAAAAGTTGGAAAGTTATGAACACATATAGTTTCTTTTATTCTCGTCTGTCTGTGTATGTCTGTTTGTCTGTCTGTCTGTCTGTCTGTCTGTCTGTGTGTCTGTCTGTCTGTCTGTCTGTCTGTCTGTCTGTTACGGACCCGAATCCAGCGTCCGAGCACGGAGCAGTGACGACCGCGCCATCTGTGGGTCAGCTCCCGAAACCCCCTCCAAATGGACGACGACACCTGGTGAGGACGGAGTGTACCGGCCACAAGGGCCAGTTTTCAGTCCTGTTCAGCTCACAACACCGCCGCTGCTGACCTCTGGTGAGGTGGTGCTCAGACGACAACGCCATCTATGGAGTGGATATGTCGGGGCGTTTGTGTCTGAGCCTGTAAGTGAGGTGCTTTAGTGTGTCCCTGTTATTGATGACGTGTCTGCTTACAGAGTCGACCTGGGACTGCTGTAAGGGAAGTTGAGGCAGTCTACCCAAGGCCGTCCCCATACCTTGTGCTTTGCTGCAGCAGCTGTGAGTCGCCTCCCGGAGGAACACTGTGGTGTTACCCTGCCAGTGAAGTGGCAGTTGAAGGATTGTCGTACCCAGGACCGACTGCTGGAGACGATTGAACCCCTGGGGTATTATGGACAGGAGAGTGATCTGTGGTATCACACGAGGCTCCTGACTAGGGCGCTACCCTAGTATCGCTCGTGGAGTGGCCTGAACAGCGTTGCTGATCCGGAACCTGCCAGCAGCTTGCTGGACTTGTGGTTGACGGCCTCCACGGCGGTGCCCCAGTGGAACTGTGTTTTGGCTGGCCTGTGTCCGGGGTAGACTCAGCTTGATCGAAGGATTCGTCAAGAGACCACGAGAGCACCGAGGACTTGGCACCGAGAGGATCCAGCGTCTTCAGGAGAAGACGACCGTGTATATACTTCCCCTGTGTAGTGTTAATACTCCCTCCCCCTGTGTAACTTTTATATATTACTTATTGGTGAAGGTAATTATAATCTTAAGTTTTTGCCTTTCTTTCCCTTCCCCTTTTATTTTACTTTGCGTCACGGATCTCATCCCTTGAAAGCCACTATTGGCTTGGGGCCGGATACCCTTCCTCTAGTAACATCAGAGTACGAACCCAGTTGCGACCCGAGAGGGCCGTAACACTGTCTGTCTCTCTCTCTCTCTCTCTCTCTCTCTCTCTCTCTCTCTCTCTCTCTCTCTCTCTCTCTCTCTCTCTCTCTCTCTCTCTCTCTCTCTCTCACTCACGCGTGCGCGTGTGTGTGTGTGTGTGTGTGTGTGTGTTTCCAGAGTTTGTTTATAATATTATCAACTCCTCGACCCCCATCCTGGCCTCAGGCTGGGGTCGGGGACTCCTAGAACCCTCTCCAGGCAAGGTCCAGGTAACTACTAACTGAGCTTCTACATATCTCTCTTCGAACTGTTTTTAAGCAAACTAATTGTTTAATTTAAAGTTTTCATTTCATTATGCACGATTCGATTTAGTTTCACCAAGTCTATTCCTTTAGGTCAGTCTTCTTAGTTCTGGGTCCAGTCGTGGAGCAGACTTCTGAATGGTCAATGTTCTGAATGAACAGACTTATGAATGGTCAACGTTCTGAATGGGCAGATTTCTGAATGGTCAATGTTCTGAATGGACAGACTTCTGAATGGTTAATGTTCTGAATGGGCAGACTTCTGAATGGACGTCTCGATGTGCAATCGCCACTTCTCACGCAACTGGAATATTTTTTACGTTAATCCCATGTTGTTGTTGTTGTTGTTAAAGATTTGCTACCTGGAACAAAGCTCCAAGTAGCACGGGCTATGGTGAGCCCGTAGCCTAAATCCCAGAAGCAACACCGTATATGCAGAAGGATATAATCATATATGTCCCCACTCCTATACTTTTATATACGAATCGTGACAAACAGCATCACCTGCGTTACTGTGGGGATGCTACACAGCACCACGTCCAGCTAGGACGTGTTGCGAGGAAGCAACTAGCTAGGTATCGCGGCCTAGGAGCCGTATTATGCCCGAAACGCTTTGCGTAATAGTGGCTTTAGGCATTGTATGTACTAGCTCTACCTATAAGTCAAACAATCCTTGTAAAAATTTATTGTATGTATGTACCTTACCTAAATAAAATTGTATTGTATTGTATTGTATTGTATTGTATTGTATTGTATTGTATGTACACTACTGTGTGTGGGGGACAAATTATAACGTGTAATTATTTAGAGAAAAACCGGAATAATGTCGAGTTGTTTGTGTTGGTAGTTTGTTTTGTTGCAAGGACCGATGTGTGTGTGTGTGGGGGGGGGGTATGTGTGTACTCAACTAGTTACTGGGATACAGAAGTGTTAGAGGGGGGATATGATCACCACATACAAGATTCTCAAAGGAATTGATAGGGCAGATAAAGACAGGCTATTTAACAAGAGAGGCGCACGCACTAGGGGACACAGGTGGAAATTGAGTGCTCAAATGAGCCATAGAGACGTTAGAAAGATTTTTTATCAGTGTCAGAGTAGTAGACAAATGGAATGCATTAGGCAGTGATGTGGTGGAGGCTGACTCCATACACAGTTTCAAATGTAGATATGATAGAGCCCAGTAGGCTCAGAACCTGTTTTCCTGTTGATTGACGGTTGAGAGGCGAGACCAAAAAGCCAGACCTCAACCCCCGCAAGCACAACTAGGTGAGTACAAACTAGGTGAGTACACACACACACTTCCACTAACTCGCACCCAACCACTTGGGCTGCACGGTAGAGCGACGGGCCTCGCTTCATGCAGGTCGGCGTTCAATTCCGACCGTCCACAAGTGGCTGGGCACCATTCTTTTCCCTCCCCGTCCCAATCCTTATCCTGGTCCTTTCCCAGTGCTATATAGTCGTAATAGCTTGGTGCTTTTTCCTCATAGTTACCTATGAAAAAGAAAAGGCTTTTCGCTTCCTCCTCATACTTCCGTTCTCCCCTCAACTATACCTACGTTTCTCCAATCTTTTCTCCAGTACAGAAGTAATACGATAATCTTGGTATCTAAATGGTCACGAATACGTCTTGTACTTGTGTCGAACCTTGTACACCTGTGGAGGCAGTCAGCAGGTCAGCAGGTCTCTTCTATATGGAGATTAATGAGGTCATTTACCTGTATAAACAGTTTTCCCAATGAAGATTTACCGCCTTGTATAACTCTTCAGTACAATAAAGAAGTGCTTAAATTTCCCCAAAGCAATACATTACGTTGACAGCAACACACACACACACTAACGACATGTTGCCCAACACACAAGCAGGGATCAGAGGCGTGGGACCCGGGAGCTAGACCTGCCGTTAGTCACCTTTAGGTGACACACACGTTGCAATAACTCCCAGAATGTTTGTTGTGTCCATAATCAAACACTCTGGCAACTGTGACCCCTGCAACTGATCGCTGCCACAAACTTTACAACCACCAACACGCCCTCTCTCCCAGGGAGTACAAGTTCTGTAGAGAACAATGTTGTTCTGGTCTGGAACTTATTTGTTCTCGTGAGACGTATGGGAGGGGGACGCCTGCACCACCCGAAGTGGCACATGTGACTGGCTTGCACGAGTCTGGCTTGTATGGGTCTGGCTTGTATGGGTCTGGCTTGTATGGGTCTGGCTTGTATGGGTCTGGCTTGTATGGGTCTGGCTTGTATGGGTCTGGCTTGTATGGGTCTGGCTTGTATGGGTCTGGCTTGTATGGGTCTGGCTTGCACGAGTCTGGCTTGTATGGGTCTGGCTTGTATGGGTCTGGCTTGTATGAGTCTGGCATGTATGGGTCTGGCATGTATGGGTCTGGCATGTATGGGTCTGGCATGTATGGGTCTGGCATGTATGGGTCTGGCATGTATGGGTCTGGCATGTATGGGTCTGGCTTGTATGGGTCTGGCATGTATGGGTCTGGCTTGTATGGGTCTGGCTTGTATGGGTCTGGCATGTATGGGTCTGGCATGTATGGGTCTGGCATATATGGGTCTGCCTTGTATGGGTCTGGCATGTATGGGTCTGGCTTGTATGGGTCTGGCATGTATGGGTCTGGCTTGTATGGGTCTGGCTTGTATGGGTCTGGCATGTATGGGTCTGGCATGTATGGGTCTGGCTTGTATGGGTCTGGCTTGTATGGGTCTAGCTTGTACGGGTCTGGCTTGTATGGGTCTGGCATGTATGTGTCTGGCTTGTATGGGTCTGGCATGTATGGGTCTGGCTTGTATGGGTCTGGCTTGTACGGGTCTGGCTTGTATGGGTCTGGCTTGTATGGGTCTAGCTTGTATGGGTCTGGCTTGTATGGGTCTGGCTTGTATGGGTCTGGCTTGTATGGGTCTGGCATGTATGGGTCTGGCTTGTATGGGTCTGGCATGTATGGGAATGGCTTGTATGGGTCTACCTTGTATGGGTCTGGCTTGTATGGGTCTGGCTTGTATGGGTCTGGCATGTATGGGTCTGGCTTGTACGGGTCTGGCTTGTATGGGTCTGGCTTGCACGAGTCTGGCTTGTATGGGTCTGGCATGTAGGGGTCTGGCTTGTATGGGTCTGGCTTGTACGGGTCTGGCTTGTATGGGTCTGGCTTGCACGAGTCTGGCTTGTATGGGTCTGGCATGTAGGGGTCTGGCTTGTATGGGTCTGGCTTGTATGGGTCTGGCTTGTATGGGTCTGGCATGTATGGGTCTGGCTTGTATGGGTCTGGCATGTATAGGTCTGGCTTGTATGGGTCTGGCTTGTACGGGTCTACCTTGTATGGGTCTGGCATGTATGGGTCTGGCTTGTATGGGTCTGGCTTGTATGGGTCTGGCTTGTATGGGTCTGGCTTGTATGGGTCTGGCTTGTATGGGTCTGGCTTGTATGGGTCTGGCTTGTATGGGTCTGGCATGTATGGGTTTGGCTTGTGTGGGTCTGGCTTGTACGGGTCTGGCTTGTACGGGTCTGACTTGTGTGGGTCTGGCTTGTACGAGTCTGGCTTGTACGAGTCTGGCTTGTACGAGTCTGGCTTGTACGAGTCTGGCTTGTACGAGTCTAACTTTCCACAAACGAATTCCTCTTCGACGTCTCTGGCTGAGTTATTTGAGTTAGATGTAGATCTGTTGAGGATTTTTCAGGTATGAAAAACAATTCATAATTGTTTGTTATGTGCCATAGTTATGTGTTCTCTGATTGTGCCATAGGCACAATCAGAGAACACTGAATAAACATCAGAGGTCCGCGGTTGTTCAACGTCCTCCCAGCAAGCATAAGAAATATTGCCGGAACAACCGTGGACATTTTCAAGAGGAAACTACATTTATTCCTCCAAGGAGTGCCGGACCAACCGGGCTGTGGTGGGTATGTGGGCCTGCAGGCCGCTCCAAGCAACAGCCTGGTGGACCAAACTCTCACAAGTCAAGCCTGGCCTCGGGCCGGGCTTGGGGAGTAGAAGAACTCCCAGAACCCCATCAACCAGGTATCAATTCCCCGAACACTATGAAGCTAGTGAAAAAAAAAGAAACTGAAAACTTGAAAAAAACTTAAAACTTTTTGGGAAATTGGAAATCAAAACCGATCAGAAGCAAGGTCAAAATACTGGCAGAATAGTTTTTGTAATCAGAGAGAAGCAAAATTTTACTTAATCTAGTTTAGATTAGAAATTAGAAAGAAATTAGAAAATTAAATTAGATTAGAAATAAAATAAAAAAATTTACTTAATCTATTGTATTTCTGGTATAAATAACGATAGAAATATAAGAGTTTATCTGTGTTCCATAGATTCAGTTTCATAGATCATGTATGCTATATTTGCAAAGATTTGCTTGTTAATTTTCGATATTATATAAAAATTGAAGTAACATAATTTGCCATGTTATAGTTAAAATATTAGTGACAACAATTATTAAATCGTTAAATGGGAGCAATTTAGACGTTCTGTCATTCTTGGAGCAGTCAGAAAAATTGGAGAAAAACGTTACATTTTGTAATCCAATTATGATGAGTTATGACCTCATTTAGAAGGCATCAAGTTATAATTACTTTCAGGCCTCATAGGAGCCATCAACGACGGAGGGTCAACTAGACGATAATCTGTATTCAAATGAAGATTATATTCAGATACGCAGGAGTTATGTATAGCCATTGACAATTATTTTCAATTTATCAATTATTGTTAATTTATCAATTATTGTCAATTTATGTAAATTATTGTCAATTTATCAATTATTGTCAATTTATCAATTATTGTCAATTGATGTAAATTATTGTCAATTTATCACTTTATATAATTCTACTGTACTGACCTAAATAGATATATGTAAATGTTTATCTCTCAGCCTGTCTGAGGCTGGAGGCCAAGCGTTTGGGGCCAAATTCACCCAATATTTCGAGTAATTGCCTTTAGGGATGTGTCTAACATGGACAGGTCTGACGTGGGGTAGACACACCACCAAAGGAAAGTAAATAGTTGTAAAAAATCACAAATGGAGAATTCTCGGGAGTAAAGAGGAGTAAAGAGGCTCCCATATAAACGAGAATACCCACCGAGAGAGAGAGAGACAGAGAGAGAGAGAATAAGAATTCACGATTAAATTAATAGAGAAAACCTTCTCACCATCAACACCACACCCAAGACAAGTCCCCAGACACGGGCTCACCATAGCCCGTGCTACATGGACACTTCGTTCTGAGTAGCTAAATCTGAAACAACATCAACCCCAGACACTCCCAGGGCCATAATAAGGTCTGGAGACCGGGCCAAGCTGGCCCTATACACGCAGATCCTCTCTATAGCACCCGCCTGGACCCCCATAAGCTCTGCTACACACAACATTGTCGAATCTTTGGGGTCATACCGTAAGGAAAAATGTGGAGAGAAGCAGACATTGTGGACGGATTTATTCCTCTGTAGGACTTCTCTTATAGCGTTATTAGAGGAGAAAAAAACATGTTATGGGAATGGAGGAGCTTCTACCTTACAGCGACCACTTGGGCTGGACGGTAGAGCGACGGTCTAGCTTCATGCAGGTAGGCGTTCAATCCCCGACCGTCCACAAGGGGTTGGAGCACCATTCCTTCCCCCCCCCCCCCCCGTTCACATCCCAAATCCTTATCCTGACCCCTTCCCAGTGCTATATAGTCGTAACGGCTTGGCGCTATCCCCTGATAATTCCCTTCCCGTTCTACCTTACAGGGGAGGAAATAGGACATTGAGGGAAACCTTTTTCCCCTATTCGGAAACCCTATTTTTTTCTTTCCGAAAATGTCATTAGACCGCACATTATATTAAGTGGCACATACATTCACATATATCAAAATCTAAATTACAAATCGCGTTTCAATATTTTGGATGGGTTTCAAAGGCTGTATTGAGTGCGAAAAGTGTTTACGGAAGAGAAACGATCGAAATTACACTGATTTTGAAGCAAAGTTTGTGAAACATCTCAACACATTTCATTAAAATGTATCTTTATATCAAGTACTGATTTAAAAGATACATCTAAGAAGCATCTCTTGAATAAATGAATTAAAAGTCAAGCAGACAGTAAGAAAGTTTTAAGATCTTCGTTAACTTATATTATCAAATTTCCGTGTTAAATTGTGCCAAGAATTTGAGGAAAGCACAGGGAAAATGGACAATTTCAAAAGGTCAGCTATTTATCCTGTTGCCGGAGTCAGGCAGCAATCACCTCACCTTATCCTTCGCCGCTCCCTACGGTTAAGGGGAGGTTAGGTGAAGCGTAGATTAGGGTGTACTCTCACCTACAAATATCTACATTTTTCCCATTGGACTTTATGGGTTCACTATAGCCCGTGCTACTTAGAAATTTTTGTTCTGAGTAGTTGAATCTAAAGCAACA
Source organism: Procambarus clarkii (assembly GCF_040958095.1). Taxonomy (NCBI): domain Eukaryota; kingdom Metazoa; phylum Arthropoda; class Malacostraca; order Decapoda; family Cambaridae; genus Procambarus; species Procambarus clarkii. Next base: position 2,738,092 of record NC_091163.1, on the reverse strand, counting down.
ACAAACTTGTAACTTCACCTCCACGTAGGTTCCCATTAGAATCGACTTGAGAATGGTCCAGGACGGACCGAAACGTCGTCGTCCCTTCACCTTCTAGTGTGTGGTCTGGTCAACTTCCCATTAGATATTCCACAGTAAACAGTTCATGCTCATCTAATCCGAAGTAGGCTCCTCTGAGGTTCTCTAAACTAACCAATCAGTGAAAGTGAACCACAGCTTAACTAACTCATCGTGGACTGATCACCAGATCACCTAACTCATCGAGGCCGATGTCAATTAGCACTGAAAGCGTATACCCAGCCAAATCTTTTGCGTATATTAAATACCATTCAATTTGCAAGCTTGTATTCTTCAAAACGAGAGGATTTTAATACCATTTTTTGTCTCTGGCCTTTTATTTTGATTCGCATCAGCTTTTAAAACATCATCCAAGTAGAACACACATACGAGAGTAAACGAGTTGTGTAAACCAGGAACAATCATTCAATCCACTCTTGTGTTTCGTGTTTGGCAACAAATTACTCCATTAAACATTGCAGTCAAAGCATTGTCGTTCGTAGGATTGAAGTATACATGGTCTTCCTCAGGCTGTAATTACCTGTAAAATATTTACATCAAATGCAAATACTTACAATGAACATTGTTAACGTTCGTGAAGAGAGGGGTTGTAGCCATTCATTTATACATATATGTATTACACACATCAGCAGTGAGATATCAAACTTTGAGATATCATGGCCTTTGAGACATCAAGTTGGACAGATATTGGCAGAAAATTGAGGCATATGAACGCATATTGGAAGTTGATGATGGAAAAAGAGACTCTCGAACCAAATGGAAAAATGAGATCAAGAAGAAAAGGCTAAGAAATAAATGACGTGCAAAAAATATTTTCTGAATCTCTTTTTGAGATCACGGAAGAAAGTTAGTTTAAGACAGACAGACACAGAGGGAGAGGGAAGTAGCAGTTGACCTGAATGACGACTGAACGAGTCAAGAAAGTCAGCAGGAGATGGTGTAAGATTTTTCAAGATTACATCACACACAAAATAATAACCAAGACATTACTTAAATATTACACTAGGAAAACCTGCATGGATTATCGTACTTTAATCTCTATTACATCACTATCAATCGACTTGATAATGATCCAAGACGGACTGAAACGTCGTCGTCTCCTTATCTTCGAGAGAGTGGTTTGGTCATCACTTCTTTGTCAACATTGCATCGTTCTTATAGTTATCAATGTTTTTTATGATAATAATTATCATTATAATCGTTATTAGTTTATCCCGATAGTTACTTTGTTGCAAGTTATGACTACACTTTGTATATGGAGTTACTGCAATACAAGTATAAATATAATTTATTTATCATCTTGTGTTATTAGATATTTAGTGTATATATATATATATATATATATATATATATATATATATATATATATATATATATATATATAAATATATATATATATATATATATATATATATATATATATATATATATATATATAAATATATATATATATATATATATATATATATATATATATATATATATATATATATATATATATATATATAAAAGTTTGTGAGGGTACCACCTCTGGTGCCAATGTGGGGACCCATAGCCTCGGAGAAGAAAATAAAAAGTATTCAGAGGAGACCTTGTGGTTTCTCACTGAACACTAATATTATCTTCTCCTACCACCCCCATTCTTTTGTATGTACACATATATATTTACTTTATTTGAACTTTGTTACAAAAAAGGAGTTACATATGGGTTACAAAGATGGTTATCATAGGTTGTCGAGTTCCTCCAGCTCCTCAGATGGCGGGCAGGAACCCTGGATGCAGTGCGCATTTCCCCTCTGTATCGCCACACTGAGGCGCTGGAAAAGAAAGCTTGCAGCTCTTGGGTCCCTTGTTGTTTCAATGAGCCTAGAACCCAGTTCCTTCAAAAAACTGGTAGCACTTTTACCCCAGGCGCCGAGTGTCTCAGAAGCAATGGGGACAAAATTGTAGTGGTGATCCAGTTCTCTATACTTACGGGATTTGGCTGCTTCCCTGTGGGTGGCAGCGCCACCTGTTTGTGCAACACTGAGGTTAATGTAGGTGTTAGCCAGGGTTGATACGCACGTGTAGTCCCATACCAACTGCTTGCCATTCTTCCAGGGGTTCACTGTGATACCATCCGGGCGACCAATAAGAGCATCAGAGTTACGGGGCGTTAGGTAACGGGGCTCTCTTTCAGCTGGGCATCCAGCTGTGGTGAGGCTCCTCTTGATGATGTCGTTAACTTCACTGTGCCTCAAGTGCCATCCCCCTGTGCTTTGGCAGAGTAGGCCATGATGGCCGTACCTGTCAGCCACCACCTCGCCGCAAATACACCTATATCTGGTGTGGATTGGGGCAGCAAGGCGGAGGGCCACAGCAATTCGGAGGGCGTGTGGTGTGAGACGCGTGCCAGTTGCCGACATTGGGGTTGCTAACAGGAAATCCCCTGCATGTGGTGCTGCTACTGCTGTGAGGCGAGCAATGTCATGTTGTGTTGTTGCAGCACCCAGGCACTCTGCAGCAACTTGGTCTACAATGGGGCCATCCCAGCTGGATTGCTTGTGGGCTTTTGGGGATGGTGGTTGAGGTGATGGGCCTGCACGAGAGGCCCACTCTGTGGCACAGCGTGTAAAATTGGGATCATGTACACCTGCCAGCTGATGTAAGTGGGCAGGTAGAATTTCCTTCACAAGGTCGTCGGATGCTGATAAGGAGGACAGGAAGGCTGGAACAGCGATTTGCGTTGCTGTTCGAACTCCGAGGCCCCCAAGTCTTACGGGAAGAGAGGCTTGTTTCCACTGTAGGTCATCGAGAGAGAGGTTAAGGGCTTTTTCTAGCATTGATTTCAGTAACCGGTCATACTCACTTAGTTTTTGGCTACTGTAAGATGGTGAACACCTCCGAAAGTAGGTTAACCTGGGGGGGGACAGACATCTGGTGATGAGGTAGAGTGCATCTTGAGCATCAATATCCTCAATCCTCCCATCCATCCTCTTAAGGTCGGCGATTTTCTTATCAAGGACCTCATCGATGGCTTTCAACCCCAGGGGAGCTCCTAGGAGTGTGCTGTCTTCAGGTTTAGTTTTTATGGATATTTGGCAGAAGACCCTCTATTCTCTCTACGATGCCCTGGTTGGAACATATTATTTCACATTTAGAAGGGTTTAGGGTGAGGGTTTAGGGTAAATATATATATATATATATATATATATATATATATATATATATATATATATATATATATATATATATATATATATATATATATATATACTAAGGTGTGCTCCCTCCTTCAACACCCCAAAATTAACAGAATATAACACACTCCTAAGGTCAATAACCGTGAAAGTGTTAAACCTCTCCCTGCAAGATGACCAATGGGACCAAGCAACGAGTAGCATAAATTGAGACTAGAACAACGCGCACCAGCTGTCAGGTGGAACTATGAGAGTCAGCTGGCTATGTGGGGCGCAGGTGTCTAGTCTCAAAGGGCTTGGGAGAATTTTCCCCGCAAGTTTGGCGCGTGTCAGACGCGTGTGAGGGTCTGGTGTTTCGGTATGAGGTCAGGAAAGATGGGGGGTTATGCTGTGTGAGGGTAGGAGAGTATGTAGGGCTATGTGGTATGTGGTATAGTAAGGAATATGAGGATAATACTAAATGAATATGTATGTGTGTTTGCCGTAGACTTAATCCTGTGTGTAGATAATAGTTTTGATTAAAAGATGATAGTAAGTAAAGCTATGTAGAGGCTGTGTGTAGGTGTGAGGGGTCCCAACATATGTTGATGGGGTGGGTGAGGGGTGGGGGTATGGGTGAGGGAGGGGAGCTTCCCCTTGGCTGGAGAGTGTTTAGGATCATTTGTGGTTTGTGGTTTTTACGGGCATTATTTTTCATCGAGCTATGCACACTGCCGGAAGTGAGAGGAGGGTAGGAAAGAGCAGAGTCCAGGAGGAGATGAGAGCTGCAGCAGGAGGGATGTGGTCCATTAGCCTTAATCGCTTTCAAGTCTATTTTCTTTGAGTTATGCAGCTGTGTTTGGTGATGATCCATGAGGGTAATAGTTCGGCCATACATGACAGGAAGTGTGAAGGAGGAGGAGGAGGAGGAGGAGGGTGAGAAAGCGAGAGCAGACACTCTTAAGTTGTGAATGAGATGAGGCATCAGTTGGTGGAGAAGGTCTGTTTTATGTAACAATGCATGGGAGTGTATAGGTGACAGACCTGGACGGATGTGGTCCATTACCCACTTACCCTTAAGAGTTTTTCAAAGTCTGCAGAGGGGTGTGTGTGTACTGCCCACTGGTCAGAGGGTAACTGAAGAGCATTTCCAAGTAGCTGGTGTGATCATATCTTCCACTCCCAGAGGGAGCGCAATGGCTGCCATTACTTCCTCCTACACGGGCGGAAGTGCCCGGGTATCCATTACCCACTGCGGTTTCGTTAAGGAAAGGGAGATGTAGCTACTGTCAGCGACTCCACCTATTCCACTTACCACCCCCTCTCACTGGGGGAGTGACGGTAATGGGGTGTACCATCTCTCTCTCTCTCTCCCCCCCCCCCCTCTCTCTCTCTCTCTCTCTCTCTCTCTCTCTATCTCTCTCTCTCTCTATCTCTCTCTCGGTCTCTCTCTCTCTCGGTCTCTCTCTCTCTCTCTGTCTCTCTCTCTCTCTGTCTCTCTCTCTCTCTCTCTCTCTCGCTCTCTCTCTCTCTCTCTCTCTCTCTCTCTCTCTCTCTCTCTCTCTCTCTCTCTCTCTCTCTCTCTCTCTCTCTCTCTCTCTCTCTCTCTGTCTCTCTCTCTCTCTCTCTCTCTCTCTCTCTCTCTCTCTCTCTCTCTCTCTCTCTCTCTCTCTCTCTCTCTCTCTCTCTCTCTCTCTCTCTCTCTCTCTCTCCCCCTCCCTCTCACTCTCTCTACATTATATGCGGGGGTTACATAGTGTGTCAAGAACTGCCTACGTGGTGCTACACAGCCCAATCACGCAGGGTGATAAAGTCATATGGGTAGTAAAGGCTTGCAGAGACGCATAAAGGAATCCAGGACTGAACCCCTCAATTCATTTTTAGCTAAGCAAGTTACAATCATGACGAGCTAGTAACAAAATTCAATATAAGTCGACACATTGACACGGGAGACGTGATCACTACCTACAATTATTTTTGTTAACTCTGATTGCAATATTTGCTGTCCAAATAAATATCATTGAAATGTATGCGTGTCTACTCAATCTCCATCACCTCTTCTTCCTACACCCGTTACTGCTGTGCAGACCTTGTAACACACAACGTCAAGCAACGTTCATTCTCTCTCCCTTAGGTGAGCAATGTTCCCCCCATACAAATTCCAAGGAAAGTAAACATATATAAGACAATGCGGAAAAACATAGTCTTGATACTATTATTAAATTGACTTGTTCATTTTCCCCGAGTTCAAGGCTGTCTCTCTAAGACCTACATTATCCAAATGTAAACAGACCGGATGAGTCGATAGTGAATTAGCTCTGGGTTATGTCTGTTTTTCAGTTCTTATAACATATGAAAATGTATGCGTGTCTACTCATTCCGTCTCGTTAGGGTCTGACCTTGTTCCTTTCCATAGCGTGAATTTTCACTCACCATCGTCCTTCGCGCTCATCAGCCATTAGTGATCGTTCGATCCAGCAGAAAAAACAGAGACTGCTGACTGTGTAACAGTTTGAGCCCTCTGTAACACATTGTAACATAACAGGGAAATCAACTTTCTGTCTGATGACCAAATAACATTATTAAAAATGTAAACCATGTTTAGCCATTACATCCAAACACAATAAAAGATTACCACAGACCTGTTTAGTTCATGTATTGCATTATATCGTTACATAACGTAAAGTGGAAATCATCTTTCTGTCTGATGACCAAATATCATTTTGTAAATGTGAAGCTTTGTAAATTTAATTTTAAACAAAGGTGTGCCACCAGTCCACGAACTAAGAGGGGAGAGTTAGGAAGAAAAGTCTTTGTGAAATAGGCACAGAAGAGTTTGGGGAGACGTGTTCATCACCTACAAATTCTAATATTATTTGTTAACTGCGTGATCACAACATATACCTCCTGATTTCTTGTTCTGCCTCGCACTAGTCAATAAACACAATTTTGTGTCATTTCTTGACTAAAATAGCACTCCGAAACATCTTTGCACTTTTAATTTAAAATAGTTAGCCCTGGTTATGACTGTTTAAGCAGTCTATCTGATAGAAAAAAACAGAGACTAGTGTTAGCATAGTGGGTGCAAAAAATAGTTTATCATTCTCCTAATACGTTTTATTCAATAACTGGTAGACATAACTGACAGACATAACACAGCATAATGCTTTACATGGTGTTAGCATAATGGGTGAGAAAATAGTTTATCATTATCTTAATACGTTTTATTCAATAACTGGTATACATAGCACATCATAATGCACCCACATGGAGATAACATAACATATCACATCATAATGCACTTACATGACTACTAGATTTCAGCGGAGTTTCAAAAAGTTTTTTTTAGCTTTAGGCTCGGATTTTAGATTTTTTTTTTAGGTTTTTCTATAGTCAGACGATTATCACTTCGTTTAATCTTTCGTTTGGGTGGGGGAGGTGCGATTATTTCACGCTCAACCTCGTTATCACTATCACTGTCATTGGTCGTATCAATATAGCTGGATCTATTAAGATCGTCCCCAACTCGAATCCTTGGCAGAGGGGTGAAGTTTTCGTCATCACTGCTTACTATCACCGACTGAGACACGGGTTCCATTCATCACGACCTCTAGCCCGAGATGTGGGTTTGTGTGAACTTAGTTTAGAGTTGTGGGCTGTGGCCTAGGAGGGGTGAGAGCTGAGTTTAGGACTATGGTTCGTAGTCGTGACTTGGAGCGAACTAAGTTAGGGGTTGAGGAAAAGATTCATATCAATGTCTGTTAGCAAACCACTCTGTTGACTATCTGTAAGCATTATACGCTCATCCAGTAAGGCTTCTACATTAAAATCATTTTCGGTCTGAGTAGCGGGGTTATCCTCTGAGAGAGAAATAGCGACAAACACCTCATCATCATGGCCTTCACTCATAGTCAAGAGATCTGGATACTCACCCCCCCCCCCTGTGAAATATCCCCACTCATTCTTACAACTTCTTCTTCAGTCCTATTATTGCCAGTACTAGTAGTAGTAGTGTCATTACCTACTCTACACCCCCCAGTTAAAAGACTGGGGGACAGCACCTCTTCAACGGTATTCATAAAATATAATGTGTTATTCCCCCTCTCATCAGCCGTCTTGCCAGCAAGTACACAATGAGGGATAGTGTTATTACTACTACTACTACTTCTTTCACCACGATCTCCATCAGCAGGACCAGTAGCGAGTGTGGTAGTGGTGTGTGTAGGGAGACAAGCACTTGCGGTGCGTGTGGCACCAGCAGGGGTGACACCAGCTGCGCCCTGGTCGCTACGGTCCCCATCACCAACGTGGGAGGGGGGGGGGGGCTAACACCGTAGTCGTCTGGAGTAGGGGGGAGGTCACAACCACCTCCCCGGTGTTTGTGTGTATGTGAGTATTCTCCAAGAATATGAAAATATTCCCCCCGGAGGTGGGTCTGCTGCTGCTGCTGGTGGTGCTGCTGCTTCTGCTGTTCCCGCCGCGGCTGCTAGCTTTCTCCAGGTAGTCTAAAAAAAAGTTTACATTACTAGCATAACACACACATACACACACACACACACACACACACACACACACACACACACACACACACACACACACACACACACACACACACACACTCTCCCCATTATTGTTATTATTTGTTACTACTACATCAACATCAGCAAACAACAAGAAGCATCTTAGCACAATATAACTCGACTTAAGGGAAACATACCACGTATTATTGCCAAGGCTTGACCTAAGCGCTCATCACCAACCAAGTGAGGAGGAGAGGCTACACCGGCAGCTGAGCGTCGAACTGACATCTTGGATTGGTGGGTGGGTGGATGGAGTGTTTACACTACCAGGTCAGGGCGAGCTATATACACCCTTTCAAGAGGGGTGACTCCTTACCACACGCCTCCACCACCCACAGCGTTAATAATAAAAATAATTAATAAGGATAATATAAAAGAATCAACTTTAGATTTGTTTTTATTAAGAGATAGTAGGAAGAAGTAGAGGTACTACATCTCCTCGACATACAGGACATTTGTCACATCTTGTTACACAATCCGAACATATTACCATATGCCTACAGGGAATGAGAACAGTGTTTATTTCTCGGGTGAAACATACCTTGCAATAAAACCTACCTACACCAGGCATTGCATTCTCTTCCGCAACAACATCCACACGTTCATCCACCTCCACTACTGCGGGAACTGGGCAGGGGGAAATAACACCTTGGGACAATAATACTTCTAAGGGAGATTCAGCTACCTCATCTGTGTCCTCACTTTCATCCACTCGATCTAAAAACCATAACAGCACCTCTTCACAGTTAGATTCGCCAAGGAGAGGTAATATATCCTTTTTAATCTTGAGGTATTCTCTTAGCGCAGCTCGCAGGGTGTGGCATGGGAATCTCATTGTAGTAGCGAGTCCATTGAAATAATCAAGTCCTTGCAGGAGCGTGTTAATCAGTGTTTCATCAACAGGTTTTGTCAGTCGAGGAGGTGAGAAAGGGACCGCATTTTTAATGAAAGCTCGATCTTTCTTCAAGTTTAAGTAGATGCACTCTGGATAATATCGAGCGTGGAGCGTCCAGTGGTTGTCCGAAGGTTCGAAGTTAACAAGTCCACCACCACAATAAAAGCATCGTATATGGTCTCCAATTCCTAAGAAAAAAGAAAAAATATATAAATATTTTTTATATAAATAAATAAATAAATAAATAAATAAATAAATAAGAAAATAAATACTAGGACGCCTCAAACAGACATGACTCGTGTGAATACATTAAGACAATAATAATAATAATAACAATAATAATAATAATATCGTCCAATACTCACCACAAGAGAAAAAACCAGCACGGGACAATTCTCCTGGAGACTGCCCTCTCATATCAGGCCAGATGATTCCAAATGAGTCATATACCCCGCAATCTCTGTCTGGGTATACGGGTATAGAGAATGGTAGAATTCCCGAATTTTCTCCGCTCCATTCCACAGAACCTACAATTATTAAAACAAATAATAATAATAAAATTAATATATATATATATATATATATATATATATATATATATATATATATATATATATATATATATATATATACATATATATATATATATATATATATATACATATATATATATATATATATATATATATATATATATATATATATATATATATATATGTATATATATACTGCCTTAGACTAATTTCCATAGTGAACGAGATGTGAAGGAATATACCAAGCTCTCCTCAACTTAGAAAAAAAATCGTAGCGTGGTGCAAAGTCAATATAAAACCTCATTGTTGAGATTATAGTATTACACCTATCTTACTGCTAGAATGGACTATAATCCACGTTTAATAAATAATAGTAAATAAATAATATAAAATACATAGCTACGGAGTGTGGTTAATCATTAACTGGAAACTATCCTGGGAGCATTTGTGCACCCGCGCCACACACACGCACATGATGAGGATAAAAGGGGGTGGGTAGATCACACTAATTCATTACTGTCCGCTCATCGCACCCCTGTGTTTCATCTATATTGCGTTGGGGGAAAAAAATGAACTCCATAGCCAAAATGAACTCTGTAGAAATTCATCACGGATACATGACGGATGAGGAGTTTAACAATCGAGAGTGCTGCATTGTCTACTCTGTAAATTGTATTTCATGCTCCCCCTACGGCCTGTCCCAGGGCATTGCTGATAAGTATCCTCACGCAAGCGCTTACGCCAGAACGCAATTGTATAATCTAAAGAGATGCATCAGAGAAGACCGTCCAACACCTGGATCCATTCACATCAGCAGAGGCGGTCAAGGACCAAGCACAGTAGCCTTGGCAACGCAGTATGGATTAGGGAAGCCTATTGAGAGGAATGATATTGCTCAACCCATCACCTATAAATCAAAAGATTACTCTATGGTTAAAGGTTTGCATGCTGATACGAAAGAAAACCGCTTGTTATACATGGCGAAATTATTAGAAGAACTCTTATTATATATTGAAGATACTGAGGAGATCAAGAAAGTTATTCTCCCTTGGGGTGTAGGTATGTCGGGTCGGTGTGAAGATGCAGAGTGGGAAGTACTTACCTCCCCATTATTTAAAATATGCAGGGGAGTTTAAAACCTTATAACGTCAAAGTGATTTTAGTCCGTCCCAGGGAAACGGACGAAACAAGACAGGAAACCCGCTAACCTTCGCACGACCGTATAGAGGGATGACTGCTCTCCGACTCATTTCTACCACTCTATTCATCAGATAAGATGGTGGCAACTGTAGCTGGTAGCCTTTCATCTTTTTCGGAGTACTCTTACTCCGACTGCATCATCTACGATATGGACGCCACTAGCGTGATGATGAGTGGGGTGGTTGAAGAATTATGGACTCGTTATCCCTATGCTTGCATTCGTCGGAGTAAACTACCCTACAAAAATCGTGCAGAGAGAAGAGACCGAGCCCTGCCTGGAGAGATTGTCTATGGTGAACCCCCTCAATTCAACAATCGAATTGGTGACGACCCTCATCTACCTCATCTCATTGGATTAATAACACATCACGCTGGAGGGAAATAATCTAAACCCCTAAACATGTCGATGAAGGAAATCAAGACATTATATGCTGCTATATGACCCGCACTACTACAGAGGCTTACAGTTGGATACAGAAGAAATGCGTCGCTATTGGTTTGCAAAATCTCTGCGTAAGGCCTTTGCAGTCATCTTAACAAGAGAAGAAGAATATAAAATTAATAGCACAATTTTCCCTTTTGGACTTGGGATGGGCTGTGGTCAGTATTGGAAGAGCTACAATCAGGAAGTATGGAGACTGAAATATCTACCCATAATGATGAAGTTGGAGCGGCATTACCAGCGTCGCGGGTTGAAATTTGTGATGGTTGACTCCGCAAGCAATGCAATCCCTGCAGCATTGCCTACACACGGTGTGCTTACACATAAGTTAAGTGAAAGAGTTGCCTCTGCTTATCATCGGATGAAGAACAACAATTTAAACGCGGATGTGGTCGAGGCAGAAGGTGAAACTACAAAACCCCCTTGCAGAGCCGTGCTGATAAAAGACCTCACAGGAGATATTGAACTCATTGATTTAACAGTCGACTAGAAATATATAAACTATTCACTTTATTTATTTACTATTGTTACCATTTTTCCATGCTTGCAATTAATAAAAATAATAATATTATACTCTGTGTTTATCTTCCCACTTTAACAAGCAGTTGAGTGTGTTTACAGATGTAATAGAGGAATGAAAAGAGTAAATGGTAACTATATACTGTATATAATCCTTACATCCGCAAACTTGCGTTTAATAACTGACAAGATGTGTTCAAGGTATATGCTTCATAAGATATCCAGTCTTAAAGACTGCAAAGTAGAAAGTGATTATCTGGCAACGGATGAGTTCCATCCTGGTGACTGTATAGTGTATGATATTCCTTCAATTCACGCCATTCAGGAGGAATGTCATGCGAGATCTGGGAAAGGTATCCTTATACACGACTACAGCGCGCGATTCAACCATTAAGTAACTATGTGGTGGTGGCTGATCGCATCAAAGTGTGAGGAGCGGTCTTTTCTCCTTCTCCCTCACCAGAAAGACTACCACATGTTATAGCTATTGTGACCCGGTATAGCGCAGGACCACCAATAGAAAATAACGCTGTTAGCAAAAAAATTCTATTAGAACAGTGTGAGGAGGATACAGATTGTATAATGAAGGGACTCCGCAACGATACTAAGATCAAGAGACGATGGAGCTTCAAATTATGCATTTATCAAATTTTAAGCATGACTAAGCGACATAATTCAATCAAGTGCGTCAAAATTCCTTATGGGTTGGGAATGATTGACAGTGATGACTTGAATCCAGATGAAAAGCTTGAATGGGAGGTCAACTACTACACAGCTCTGGCTCACTTAGCCATGGTGTTAAAAAAAACATGGAAAACAACTCATAATAGTTGAAAAAAAATGAAGACGTTTGGTAGTTATGTCTACCAGTTATTGAATAAAACGTATTAAGAGAATGATAAACTATTTTTTTCACCCATTATGCTAACACCATGTGACTGCATTATGCTATGTTATATCTGTCAGTTATGTCTACCAGTTATTGAATAAAACGTATTAGGAGAATGATGAACTATTTTTTGCACCCATTATGCTAACACCATGTGACTGCATTATGCTGTGTTATGTCTGTCAGTTATGTCTACCAGTTATTGAATAAAACGTATTAGGAGAATGATGAACTATTTTTTGCACCCACTATGCTAACACTAGTCTCTGTTTTTTTCTATCAGATAGACTGCTAAAACAGTCATAACCAGGGCTAACTATTTTAAATTAAAAGTGCAAAGATGTTTCGGAGTGCTATTTTAGTCAAGAAATGACACAAAATTGTGTTTATTGACTAGTGCGAGGCAGAACAAGAAATCAGGAGGTATATGTTGTGATCACGCAGTTAACAAAAATTTTTAGAATTTGTAGGTGGTGAACACGTCTCTCCAAACTCTTTTGTGCCTATTTCACAAAGACTTTTCTTCCTAACTCTCCCCTCTTAGTTCGTGGACTGGTGGCACACCTTTGTTTAAAATTAAATTTACAAAGCTTTACATTTACAAAATGATACATGGTCATCAGACAGAAAGATGATTTCCACTTTACGTTATGTAACGATATAATGCAATACATGAACTAAACAGGTCTGTGGTAATCTTTTATTGTGTTTGGATGTAATGGCTAAATATGGTTTACATTTTTAATAATGTTATTTGGTCATCAGACAGAAAGATGATGATTTCCACGTTACGTTACGTTACGTTACGTTATGTAACAATATAATGTTATTTGGACATCAGACAGAAAGTTGATTTCCACGTTACGTTACAATGTGTTACAGAGGGCTGAAACTGTCACACAGTCAGCAGTCTCTGTTTTTCTGCTGGATCGAACGATCACTAATGGCTGATGAGCGCGAAGGACGATGGTGAGTGAAAACTCGCGCTATGGAAAGGAACAAGGTCAGACCCTAACGAGACGGAATGAGTAGACACGCATACATTTTCATATGTTATAAGAACTGAAAAACAGACATAACCCAGAGCTAATTCACTATCGACTCATCCGGTCTGTTTACATTTGGATAATGTAGGTCTTAGAGAGACAGCCTTGAACTCGGGGATAATGAACAAGTCAATTTAATAATAGTATCAAGACTATGTTATTCCGCATTGTCTTATATATGTTTACTTTCTTTGGAATTTGTATGTGGGGAACATTGCTCACCTAAGGGAGAGAGAATGAACGTTGCTTGACGTTGTGTGTTACAAGGTCTGCACAGCAGTAACGGGTGTAGGAAGAAGAGGTGATGGAGATTGAGTAGACACGCATACATTTCAATGATATTTATTTGGACAGCAGATGTTGCGATCAGAGTTAACAAAAATAATTGTAGGTAGTGATCACGTCTCCCGTGTCAATGTGTCGACTTATATTGAATTTTGTAACTAGCTCATCATGATTGTAACCTGCTTAGCTAAAAATTAATTGTGGGGTTTGGTCCTGGACTCCTTTATGCGTCTCTGCAAGCCTTTACTACCCATATGACTTAATCACCCTGCGTGATTGGGCTGTTTAGCAACACGTAGGCAGTTCCTGACACACTATGTAACCCCGCATATAATGTAGAGTGAGAGGGAGCGAGAGAGAGAGAGAGAGAGAGAGAGAGAGAGAGAGAGAGAGAGAGAGAGGGAGAGAGAGGGAGAGAGAGAGACAGAGAGAGAAAGAGAGAGAGAGAGAGAGAGAGAGAGAGAGGGGGGGGGGGGGGAGAGAGAGAGAGAGAGAGATGGTACACCCCATTACCGTCACTCCCCCAGTGAGAGGGGGTGGTAAGTGGAATAGGTGAAGTCGCTGACAGTAGCTACATCTCCCTTTCCTTAACGAAACCGCAGCGGGTAATGGATACCCGGGCACTTTCGCCCGTGTAGGAGGAAGTAATGGCAGCCATTGCGCTCCCTCTGGGAGGGGAAGATATGATCACACCAGCTACTTGGAAATGCTCTTCAGCTACCCTCTGACCAGTGGGCAGTACACACACACCCCTGTGCAGACTTTGATAAACTCTTAAGGGTAAGTGGGTAATGGACCACATCCGTCCAGGTCTGTCACCTATACACTCCCATGCATTGTTACATAAAACAGACCTTCTCCACCAACTGATGCCTCATCTCATTCACAACTTAAGAGTGTCTGCTCTCGCTTTCTCACCCTCCTCCTCCACACTTCCTGTCATGTATGGCCGAACTATTACCCTCATGGATCATCACCAAACACAGCTGCATAACTCGAAGAAAATAGACTTGAAAGCGATTAAGGCTAATGGACCACATCCCTCCTGCTGCAGCTCTCATCTCCTCCTGGACTCTGCTCTTTCCTACCCTCCTCTCACTTCCGGCAGTGTGCATAGCTCGATGAAAAATAATGCCCGTAAAAACCACAAACCACAAATGATCCTAAACACTCTCCAGCCAAGGGGAAGCTCCCCTCCCTCACCCTTACCCCCACCCCTCACCCACCCCATCAACATATGTTGGGACCCCTCACACCTACACACAGCCTCTACATAGCTTTACTTACTATCATCTTTTAATCAAAACTATTATCTACACACAGGATTAAGTCTACGGCAAACACACATACATATTCATTTAGTATTATCCTCATATTCCTTACTATACCACATACCACATAGCCCTACATACTCTCCTACCCCCACACAGCATAACCCCCCATCTTTCCTGACCGCATACCGAAACACCGGACCCTCACACGCGTCCGACACGCGCCAAACTTCCGGGGAAAATTCTCCCAAACCCTTTGAGACTAGACACCTGTGCCCCACATAGCCAGCTGGCTCTCATAGAGCCACCTGACAGCTGGTGCACGCGGTTCTAGTCTCAATTTACCCTACTGCAACGCTCACAGTTAGACTCGGGGGGATAGGTATTCACAAGGTGACACAGTTAGCATTGCCGGCATTCTTATCCTCGACCAGTGCAACAGGTGAATTAGTTAAGGAAATACTACTGGAATACCTAAGAGACTCCATTGGGATTCATGATCACAAATTCACGAAAGGAGCCAGTCAGTGGGACTCTCTTGTCAACTCTAAAATTATCAATGCTATAATTATCTATGTGTGGGCCTGTGTGTGGTTGCTGCATCAGATGGGGCCAATAGGCCCTCTGCAGTGTACACGTATTGTACCTCACCTCTCTCCACCATTCTCTCCTGTCTATTTATGTCCAGTACTCGATCTGTAAAATCACTCCTTCTGAAGATATATTAATATACGAAAGTACTTAAGGAAATTCCTGTTTCATTTTTCCTCCGTGGTCTGACATTGTCATATATATATATATATATATATATATATGAATGAAAACTCACACCCCAGATATACCCCATTCGCATATAGTCGTGGGGACCATTCAGGCTTGTTCGCATATATATATATATATATATATATATATATATATATATATATATATATATATATATATATATATATATAAATTATCTTGAAACTGCGCTCTTAGGCACCTCCAATTGGACGTTGATATAAGAATTGGTTTAGTAGTTGTATATTAATAATTATGTATTTTGTAATATATGTATTTTGACTCTCTCGTGTCAGGTTCCAAAGGAAAAAATTAGCAAAATGATCAATTAAGTCAGTCTTAGTACAACTAAGTGGCGCGACTACATAACACGACTATGGTGTCGTACTGACTTAACGCATTCTCCTAATTGTTCCTAACAGCCCTTTACCTAATTATAAAGCTGTTAGTCATAAATAATGTATGGAAATGCAGAGGTTCGTGGGCCATTAACTGAAACATTATACCACATTCTGGTTCATGTAAATATTCCCCCACATACATGTTCAGTTATTCACAAAACGTCCTCGTTCTCATACTCACATCTCTCCCTCACACACAGCCATACTCTCACGTACTCACACTCAGTCATACAACCCACTCACACTCATTCCTTCAGTCACTCATGATAGGAACTCCCGGTGGTTGAGGTCAGACTCTTAACGTCAATCTGACATCTGACCCTTGCCCTTTTGACTTCCACACACTACTAAAGTCATCCACACTCCCAAACTCACCCACACACTACCAAAGTCATCCACACACTACCAAAGTCATCCACTCACTACCAAAGTCATCCACACACTCCCAAAGCTATCCACACACTCCCAAAGTCATCCACACACTACCAAAGTCATTCACACACTACCAAAGTCATCCACACACTCCCGAAGTCATCCACACACTACCAAAGTCTTCCACGCACTCCCAAAGTCATCCACACACTACCAAATTCATCCACACACTACCAAAATCCTCCACACACTACCAAAGTCATCCACACACTACCAAAGTCATCCACACACTACCAAAGTCATCCACGCACTACCAAAGTCATCCACACACTACCAAATTCATCCACACACTACCAAAATCATCCACACACTACCAAAGTCATCCACACACTACCAAAGTCATCCACACACTCCCGAAGTCATCCACACACTTCCGAAATCACCCACACACTACCAAACTCGTCCACACACTCCCAAAGTCATCCACACACTACCAATGTAATCCACACACTACCAAAGTCATCCACACACTACCAAATTCATCCACACACTACCAAGGTCATCCACACACTACCAAAGTCATCCACACACTACTAAAGTCATCCACACACTCCCAAAGTTATCCACACACTCCCAAAGTCAGCCACACACTATCAAAGTCATCCACACACTCCTAAAGTCACCCACACACTCCCAAAGTCATCCACACACTCCCAAAGTCATCCACACACTACCAAAGTCATTCACACACTACCAAAGTCATCCACACACTCCCGAAGTCATCCACACACTCCCGAAGTCATCAACACACTACCAAAGTCATCCACACACTACCAAAGTCATCCACACACTACCAAAGTCATCCACACACTACCAAAGTCATCCACACACTACCAAATACATCCACACGCTACCAAAGGCATCCACACACTCCCGAAGTCATCTACACACTTCTGAAGTCATCCACACACTACCAAACTCGTCCACACACTCCCAAAGTCATCCACACACTACCAAAGTCATCCACACACACTACCAAGGTCATCCACACACTACCAAAGTCATCCACACACTACCAAAGTCATGCACACTCTCCCAAAGACATTCACACACTACCAAAATCATCCACGCACTACCAAAGTCATCCACACACTTCCGAAGTCATCCACACACTCCCGAAGTCATCCACACACTACCAAAGTCATCCACACACTCCCAAAGTCATCCACACACTACCAAAGTCGTCCACGCACTACCAAAGTCATCTACACATTTCCAAATTCATCCACAAACTACCAAAATCATCCACACACTACCAAAGTCATCCACACACTACCAAAGTCATCCACACACTCCCGAAGTAATCCACACACTTCCGAAGTCATCCACACACTACCAAACTCGTCCACACACTCCTAAAGTCACCCACACACTCCCAAAGTCATCCACACACTACCAAAGTCATCCACACACTACCAAAGTCATCCACACACTACCAAAATCATCCACACACTCCCAAAGTCATCCACACACTCCCAAAGTCATCCACGCACTACCAAAGTCATCCACACACTACCAAAGTCTTCCACACACTACCAAATTCATCCGCACACTACCAAGGTCATCCACACACTACCAAAATCATCCACACACTACCAAAGTCATCCACACACTCCCAAAGTTATCCACACACTCCCAAAGTTAGCCACACACTATCAAAGAAATCCATACACTCCTAAAGTCACCCACACACTACCAAAGTCACCCACACACTACCAAATTCAACCACACACTCCCAGAGTCATCCACACTCTCCCAAAGTTATCCACACACTCCCAAAGTCAGCCACACACTATCAAAGTCATCCACACACTCCTAAAGTCATCCACACACTACCAAATTCATCCACACACTCCCAAAGTCATCCACACACTACCAAAGTCATCCACACACTACCAAAGTCATCCACACACTCCCAAAGTCATCCACACACTACTAAAGTAATCTACACACTCCCAAAGTCATCCACACACTCCCAAGATCATCCACACACTACCAAAGTTCTCCACACACTACCAAATTCATCCACACACTCCTAAAGTCATCCACACACTACCAAAGTCTTCCACACACTCCCAAAGTCATCCACACACTCCCGAAGTCTTCCACACACTACCAAACTCATCCACATACTCCCAAAGACATCCACACACTACCAACGTCAGCCACACACTACCAACGTCATCCACACACTACCAAAGTCATCCACACACTACCAAAGTCATCCACACACTACCAAAGTCATCCACACACTACCAAAGTCATTCACACACTTCCGAAGTCATCCATACACTACCAAACTCGTCCACACACTCCCAAAGTCATCCACACACTACCAAAGTCATCCACACACTACCAAAGTAATGCACACACTATCAAAGTCATCCACACACTACTAAAGTCATCCACACACTAAAAAAGTCATCCACACACTATCAAAGTCATCCACACACTACTAAAGTCATCCACACACTATCAAAGTCATCCACACACTACTAAAGTCATCCACACACTACCAAAGTCATCCACACACTACCAAAGTTCTCCACACACTACCAAAGTCATCCACACACTCCCGAAGTCATCCACACACTACCAAAGTCATCCACACACTACCAAAGTCATTCACACACTCCCGAAGTCATCCACTCACTACCAAAGTCTTCCACGCACTCCCAAAGTCATCCACATACTACCAAATTCATCCACACACTACCAAAATCATCCACACACTACCAAAGTCATCCACACACTACCAAAGTCATCCACACACTACCAAAGTCATCCACGCACTACCAAAGTCATCCACACACTACCAAATTCATCCACACACTACCAAAATCATCCACACACTACCAAAGTCATCCACACACTACCAAAGTCATCCACACACTCCCGAAGTCATCCACACACTTCCGAAGTCATCCACACACTTCCGAAGTCATCCACACACTACCAAACTCGTCCACACACTCCCAAAGTCATCCACACACTACCAAAGTAATCCACACACTACCAAAGTCATCCACACACTACCAAATTCATCCACACACTACGAAGGTCATCCACACACTACCAAAGTCATCCACACACTACCAAAGTCATCCACACACTACCAAATTCATCCACACACTACCAAGGTCATCCACACACTACCAAAGTCATCCACACACTACCAAAGTCATCCACACACTCCCAAAGTTATCCACACACTCCCAAAGTCAGCCACCCACTATCAAAGTCATCCACACACTCCTAAAGTCACCCACACACTCCCAAAGTCATCCACACACTCCCAAAGTCATCCACACACTACCAAAGTCATTCACACACTACCAAAGTCATCCACACACTCCCGAAGTTATCCACACACTCCCGAAGTCATCCACACACTACCAAACTCATCCACACACTACCAAAGTCATCCACACACTACCAAAGTCATCCACACACTACCAAAGTCATCCACACACTACCAAATACATCCACACACTACCAAAGTCATCCACACACTCCCGAAGTCATCTACACACTTCCGAAGTCATCCACACACTACCAAACTCGTCCACACACTCCCAAAGTCATCCACACACTACCAAACTCATCCACACACTACCAAAGTCATCCACACACTACCAAAGTCATCCACACACTACCAAAGTCATCCACACACTACCAAATACATCCACACACTACCAAAGTCATCCACATACTCCCGAAGTCATCTACACACTTCCGAAGTCATCCACACTACCAAACTCGTCCACACACTCCCAAAGTCATCCACACACTACCAAAGTCATCCACACACACTACCAAGGTCATCCACGCACTTCCAAAGTCATCCACACACAACCGAAGTCATCCACACACTCGCGAAGTCATCCACACACTACCAAAGTCATCCACACTCTCCCAAAGTCATCCACACACTACCAAAGTCATCCACGCACTACCAAAGTCATCTACACACTACCAAATTCATCCACACACTACCAAAATCATCCACACACTACCAAAATAATCCACACACTACCAAATTCATCCGCACACTACCAAGGTCATCCACACACTACCAAAGTCATCCACACACTACCAAAGTCATCCACACACTCCCAAAGTTATCCACACACTCCCAAAGTCAGCCACACACTATCAAAGTCATCCACACACTCCTAAAGTCACCCACACACTACCAAAGTCACCCACACACTACCAAAGTCAACCACACACTCCCAGAGTCATCCACACTCTCCCCAAGTTATCCACACATTCCCAAAGTCAGCCACACACTATCAAAGTCATCCACACACTCCTAAAGTCATCCAGACACTACCAAATTCATCCACACACTCCCAAAGTCATCCACACACTACCAAAGTCATCCACACACTACCAAAGTCATCCACACACTCCCAAATTCATCCACACACTACTAAAGTCATCTACACACTCCCAAAGTCATCCACACACTCCTAAAGTCATCCACACACTACCAATGTCATCCACACACTCCCAAAGTCATCCACACACTCCCGAAGTCATCCACACACTACCAAACCCATCCACATACTCCCAAAGACATCCACACATTACCAACGTCATCCACACACTACCAACGTCATCCACACACTACCAAAGTCATCCACACACTACCAAAGTCATCCACACACTACCAAAGTCATCCACACACTACCAAAGTCATTCACACACTTCCGAAGTCATCCATACACTACCAAACTCGTCCACACACTCCCAAAGCCATCCACACACTACCAAAGTTATCCACACACTACCAAAGTAATGCACACACTATCAAAGTCATCCACACACTACTAAAGTCATCCACACACTAAAAATGTCATCCACACACTATCAAAGTCATCCACACACTACTAAAGTCATCCACACACTATCAAAGTCATCCACACACTACCAAAGTTCTCCACACACTACCAAAGTCATCCACACACTCCCGAAGTCATCCACTCACTACCAAAGTCTTCCACGCACTCCCAAAGTCATCCACACACTACCAAATTCATCCACACACTACCAAAATCATCCACACACTACCAAAGTCATCCACACACTACCAAAGTCATCCACACACTACCAAAGTCATCCACGCACTACCAAAGTCATCCACACACTACCAAATTCATCCACACACTACCAAAATCATCCACACACTACCAAAGTCATTCACACACTACCAAAGTCATCCACACACTCCCGAAGTCATCTACACACTTCCGAAGCCATCCACACACTACCAAACTCGTCCACACACTCCCAAGACATCCACACACTACCAAACTCATCCACACACTACCAAAGTCATCCACACACTACCAAAGTCATCCACACACTAACAAAGTCATCCACACACTACCAAATACATCCACACACTACCAAAGTCATCCACATACTCCCAAAGTCATCTACACACTTCCGAAGTCATCCACACTACCAAACTCGTCCACACACTCCCAAAGTCATCCACACACTACCAAAGTCATCCACACACACTACCAAGGTCATCCACGCACTACCAAAGTCATCCACACACTCCCGAAGTCATCCACACACTCCCGAAGTCATCCACACACTAAAAAAGTCATCCACACTCTCCCAAAGTCATCCACACACTACCAAAGTCATCCACGCACTACCAAAGTCATCTACACACTACCAAATTCATCCACACACTACCAAAATCATCCACACACTACCAAACACGTCCACACACTCCTAAAGTCACCCACACACTCCCAAAGTCATCCACACACTACCAAAGTCATCCACACACTACCAAAGTCATCCACACACTACCAAAATCATCCACACACTCCCAAAGTCATCCACACACTCCCAAAGTCATCCACGCACTACTAAAGTCATCCACACACTACCAAAGTCTTCCACACACTACCAAATTCATCCGCACACTACCAAGGTCATCCACACTCTACCAAATTCATCCGCACACTACCAAGGTCATCCACACACTACCAAAGTCATCCACACACTACCAAAGTCATCCACACACTCCCAAAGTTATCCACACACTCCCAAAGTCAGCCACACACTATCAAAGTCATCCACACACTCCTAAAGTCACCCACACACTACCAAAGTCACCCACACACTACCAAAGTCAACCACACACTCCCAGAGTCATCCACACTCTCCCTAAGTTATCCACACATTCCCAAAGTCAGCCACACACTATCAAAGTCTTCCACTCACTCCTAAAGTCATCCACACACTCCTAAAGTCACCCACACACTCCCAAAGTCATCCACACACTACCAAAGTCATCCACACACTACCAAAGTCATCCACACACTCCCAAATTCATCCACACACTACTAAAGTCATCTACACACTCCCAAAGTCATCCACACACTCCCAAGGTCATCCACACACTACCAAAGTTCTCCACACACTACCAATGTCATCCACACACTACCAAATTCATCCACACACTCCTAAAGTCATCCACACACTACCAAAGTCATCCACACACTCCCAAAGTCATCCACACACTCCCGAAGTCATCCACACACTACCAAACCCATCCACATACTCCCAAAGACATCCACACATTACCAACGTCATCCACACACTACCAACGTCATCCACACACTACCAAAGTCATCCACACACTACCAAAGTCATCCACACACTACCAAAGTCATCCACACACTACCAAAGTCATTCACACACTTCCGAAGTCATCCATACACTACCAAACTCGTCCACACACTCCCAAAGTCATCCACACACTACCAAAGTCATCCACACACTACCAAAGTAATGCACACACTATCAAAGTCATCCACACACTACTAAAGTCATCCACACACTAAAAAAGTCATCCACACACTATCAAAGTCATCCACACACTACTAAAGTCATCCACACACTATCAAAGTCATCCACACACTACCAAAGTTCTCCACACACTACCAAAGTCATCCACACACTCCCGAAGTCATCCACTCACTACCAAAGTCTTCCACGCACTCCCAAAGTCATCCACACACTACCAAATTCATCCACACACTACCAAAATCATCCACACACTACCAAAGTCATCCACACACTACCAAAGTCATCCACACACTACCAAAGTCATCCACGCACTACCAAAGTCATCCACACACTACCAAATTCATCCACACACTACCAAAATCATCCACACACTACCAAAGTCATCCACACACTCCCGAAGTCATCCACACACTTCCGAAGTCATCCACACACTTCCGAAGTCATCCACACACTACCAAACTCGTCCACACACTCCCAAAGTCATCCACACACTACCAAAGTCATCCACACACTACCAAACTCTTCCACACACTACCAAATTCATCCACACACTACCAAGGTCATCCACACACTACCAAAGTCATCCACACACTACCAAAGTCATCCACACACTCCCAAAGTTATCCACACACTCCCAAAATCAGTCACACACTATCAAAGTCATCCTCACACTCCTAAAGTCACCCACACACTACCAAAGTCACCCACACACTACCAAAGTCGTCCACACACTCCCAAAGTCATCCACACACTCCCAAAGTCATCCACACACTACCAAAGTCATCCACACACTACCAAAGTCATCCACACACTCCCAAATTTATCCACAGACTCCCAAATTCAGCCACACAATATCAAAGTCATCCACACACTCTAAAAGTCATCCACACACTACCAAATTCATCCACACACTCCCAAAGACCTCCAAACACTACCAAAGTCATCCACACACTACCAAACTTATCCACACACTCCCAAAGACATCCACACACTACCAAAGTCATCCACACACTACCAAAGTCATCCAAACACTACCAAAGTCATCCACACACTACCAAAGTCATCCACACACTACCAAAGTCGTCCACACACTCCCAAAGTCATCCACACTCTACTAAAGTCATCTACACACTCCCAAAGTCATCCACACACTCCCAAAGTCATTCACACCCTACCAAAGTCATCCACACACTACCAAAGTCATCCACACACTACCAAAGTCATCCAAACACTACCAACGTCATCCACACACTACCAATGTCATCCACAGTCTCTCCCAAACTCATCCACACACTCCCAAAGTCATCCACACACTACCAAAGTCATCCACACACTACCAAATTCATCCACATACTACTAAAGTCATCCACACACTTGCAAAGTCATCCACACACTACCAAAGTAATCCACACACTACCAAAGTCATCCACTCACTACCAAAGTCATCCACACACTACTAAAGTCATCCACACACTACCAAAGTCATCCACACACTACCAAAGTCATCCACACACTGACAAAGTCATCCACACACTACCAAAGTCATCCACACACAAGTCAACACACTCAGTCCTAAACCCTCATCCATACTAACACCTCACCAGAAATTTCAACATTTTCACCCCCCTCCACACTCACAGCTGTATTCATTACATGGTACACCCCCGTCAACAAATTTCATCTTCACACTCATACTCACATCTCACACTCTCGTCCACACACTTTCACTCTGTCGTTGACACACTTACACTCAGCAACACTTTCGTTTTATATCCCTGACGACCCATCCTTGTCTGAGTATTTTCGTGTTTCTTCACACAAGGAATGTTGAAAATGTCGCTGTGTTTTCACCTGTGAGGTGGAGGCAGCCGTAACTGGTGATTGTTGGAGTTTGTAGTGTTCATCAAGTTCCTGCTCGACTCGTAAATGTCAGACTGCTTCAGCTTTATGGTTGTGGGAGGTTAAGGCTAAGTTCCGCTAGATTAGATAAAGTTAAGTCAGGTTACGAAAAAAGGAATTTACCGAGGTACAACAAGGAATTTTTCACTAGAAGCTGAGATATATATATTAATGAATATATAAATTATGGATGTGGAAAAAATATTAAACAACATATTTTTTAAGTTAGCAATGCTTTAAAAGATCAGTAAGAATATTAGATGATCAATCACATATATTAAATACCATTGATAAATATATTTTACAGCTCGGCTATTGAGTTCAAATATTCTGGAAAAGGCGTAACTTCCCCCTTTCCTAATATTTCAAGCCATCGGCTCCAGACACTGAGTTATTTGGTCATTTAGGCTTCGTTATTTGTAGTCAACACTATCATGCGGACGAATTTATGATTCTGAACACTGGGATGTTCCTCTGAACACTGGTATGTTCCTCTGAACAATGAGATTGTTCACGTTTCTAAACGTTTGTGTGTTCATGGTAATTGTTCTTTATTACTCGGGAACAAACTGTGTTCTTGGTGCAATGTTTTTGTAATATTGCTCCTTATTTTATTCATAACAAATATAGAACAATTAGTTGAATTATAGCAAAATTATAAGAGAGTTACAGTAGGACTAAAATAATTACAGTAAAATTATAGAAGAATTATAGTGGAAGTATAGTGATTTACAGGAGAAGTATAGTGATTTACAGGAGAATTATAGTATAATTATTGAAGAATTATAGTAGGAATAAGAAAATTATAGAAGCATTATAATAGATTTACAGTAAAATTATAGTTGAAATATAGTAATATTTTAGAAGAAATATAGTCAAACTATTGATGAATAGAGTAGAAATAAATTTGAATTATAGTAAAATTATATAAGAAGTATTATAGATTTATAATTTATTTATAGAAAAGAGTATGATTACAAGAAAATTATATAAGAATTATAGCAAAATAACAGGAGAATTATAATAGAATATAGTTAATAACATTAGAAGTATTGGAAACTTTCTTACAACAGGAATGCTTTAAATTTAGATTAAAAGAATAATTACTATAATTCCTCTATAATTTTAATGTATAGGTATAGAAGAATTATAGTTAAGCTTTAGTACAATTATAGAAAAATTCAAATGGAAGTAGTAAAATTATAGTAGAATTATGACAAGGATCGTAATGATATATAGTTAAGTTTTTGTAATTATTATGATATATTTACAGTAGAGATATAAAAAAATAATATTATTATAGTAAAATTACATTAGAATTAGAGAAGAATTAGAGCCAAAATAAATAAAAACTTTTAGTAAACTTATAGTTTTTAGTCAAATAATAGTATAATTATAGTAGAATTAATCTAAATATAGCAGATTTATAGCAGGATTTCTAGAGCTTGTGGTTAATTATTAAACAGTTGTGCTGAAAGTATTGTGAGAGAATTTGCCTTTAGTGTTAAGGGGACATAATTGATAGAAACAAAAGTCATCCAATTTCAAACTTTATTGACTTTATTTATTTAGAGAATGCGTCAAAGTCATTTGTTTTCGCGGGCCAGAATTTATTTGATGTTACATGACGCAGGGTAAGATGTGGAAGACCTTCATCCTCTAGAGGAAAAACTAAACTCGCTGTACAAAATTTTGTTAATGATAATAAATGCTACAAAAGTCACCTGGCATTTGCGGTATTTGAACATTTTTGGTCTGGAATGTTGCATCAAGGCTTAGAGCAAATGTTTGCCTTACGCCGACCTTGAGTATTGAATTTAAGTAGGCGTAAGTAAGTTGAGAATAGAGCAGATTTGTTAGTATGAATTTTGAGAGATGAACTATTCAATTGTGCTTCCAAACATGGATGTAATCTTTGAGGCTAAGTGATTGACCCCCAAGAGGTTTGATCAGAGACCGGGCCATAATGCCATTGATCCCCGGGCCTCCACAAGGTAGATAGCCGGGTTAATTTAGACCCAAATGTCGACAAAGATGCGCCAACAAGAACACTTTAATACTTTCATCTTAAAAGAATCACTTTGTAACCATTTCTAGCTGAAGAAATCTGGATTTTTTATTAACACCGATAAGGAAAAGGTTTCGAAAAATGGAGAAATTTTTCTCGGGATATTTTAAGTCTGTAAATCTTTCGTGAAACTCATTCCTTAACGCAGAAATCTTGCTGTAGTACTTTTCTGTGTTGGTATTACCGTAAAAATCTGGCGAGTCTTGGAAGGGTTATAAAGGTCGGGAAAGTATATGAGATACACTCAATACAGGACGACTTTCAAAAATGTATTGTTACATCACAAAGACCAAAAGATTTATAAAACTCTATTGCCAATTTATTACGTCCAGAAATCATTGTATATAAGTCATTTAAATGTTCTGTGTTATTCACCGTGATAGCTAGAGGTCCAATTTATTTATAAGCTTTCAATTCATGCATCATTCTTTCCTTTGTGTTCCACAAAAATTATGATTTTTTCACCACCTAGTTTATGAAAGGAATTTAGAACAGCTCCCCGGCTGAACTATCGAAATACTATCGATTAACTATCAAGTTTATTGCAATAACAAGTCTGTGAGGGTTAATATTTCCTTCTATAAAGCAGTTGAACTCTCTGTGGTTAAGATTTGTTAAATGTTTTAATGCACAACACTTCACTATAATATAATACACCTTTTCTAAACTGGGACTCCGCTGAACGCCATCGTATCTAGGGGTTCCACCGAACCCTAATGTAACTAGGAGCCCCACTGAACCCCAAGCTAACTAAGGGTTCTACAAGAGATAGTGCTAAATAGGCTAATTCTCATAATATCTAAATGTTTTTTGAGTCATTTTGTGTTTAATGGCTCTCATTTAACCCACATCAAGAACAAAGACAGAAATCATCTCGTTCCAGTTGACAATGAAATCCGTGTGTATTTACCTCCAGTCTGAGTCGGAATTATTTGAAGAATACTTAAATTCTAATGTAAAGAAAATTGACAAATTCTTTGTTTTTGATTACAGCTAAATAGTTTTTCTTCTAATTTAGTAGCCACATTTTTTTCTGTGCATCATTTGCGGTTCTGAATGTGTTGTGAAGGTCACTGTTTTTGTCCAATCAATATCTAATTTGTCCACATTATTTACTATTTACACTATTTACAGTGATAACATGACTGTAAATAGTGATATTTACAACCAGAGCGCAATTCCATGTTCACCTGAGACTGATGAATGCCTGCTATCACCTGTTGTTTTTCCTATTATTGATATCAATTTCACAAGCTTCTGTTATCTGTAAACTTTCCCTGATATCGTGTATAACAAATTTAAACTGTGCTCTATAAATTCTATCTGTTCTTCACCAGTTAAAACAGCGAGTACAGTGACAGTCCTCATCACATTGAGTTGACTGTTAATAGATCCTTTTAGAATTTTTATATTTCCAAAAACTTGTCGTTCATCCGGGTAAATAAAATCCAAAGCTATCAACACGCACTTTTACGTAAAGGTCCATTCTTTGAATGGCTTCGATGGTTCAACCACTTAGGCTGGACAGTAGAGCGACGGTCTCGCTTTATGCAGGTCGGCGTTCAATCATCCAACTATCCAAAGTTGTTGGCCACCATTCCTTCCCCACCCTCCCGTCCCATCCCAAATCCTTATCCTGGTCCCTTCCAAGTGTTATATAGTCGCAATGGCTTGGCGCTTTCCCCCCCTTGATAGTTCAAGTTTATTCGAAGGTAAAGCTTGTTTCACGAGGTCTCATCTAAGTTGCTTTTCTTAATTGAAGCCTCAATGACTTAATGAAAACTTGTAATTGTAATTTACTGTTTTTCAATGACTGAACTCATTACCGTAATTGTCACGTTCATTGCCGTTTATATTTGCCATAGTTGTGGGTGTGGATAACTTTATAGTGCCTATATCGTTATATATATCCCTTAACAACCTGCTGTTTTCAAAACAAACATTCCGGGTTTCCCCGTTTTGTTTTAGCAATAAGGGGGAAACATTTTGTCAGTAATTGTTTAGTTAGTTGTGTAACATTATGTTCAAAGTAAACAACATTGAACAGAGATTTTCTTAATTAATTAAAAAAGGCTCCAACTGCCTCAAGGAACTACTTATAACTATGACCCGACTGACTCCATTCAAGCAAAATGCCCCCCCCCCCCCCGTAATTCAGAGTAATTCCGTAATTCAGAGCTGTAATTTCCAATATGCAGTGTCAATTTCCTTTCCCCCTACCCCACTTTTGTAGAAATACGCAAAAAAGACCCACAATTTCCCTCCGTTGACCTTCCTAGGTAGCTAAGTAGGGAAGAGTTCTTAATGCACAAGTTCTCTCCCACTAACACCAGTCTGAGCCCAGCACCGTTTGGCTGATTGAACCCAAATTCAGCAGCGGAGTATTGACCTCATCTCACCACAAACATGCACTAACTTAGAGTATAGTCTGGCCTCCACCCAGCGGTAAGCCCACTTACTCGAGGTCCTCTGATAAGACCACCAAACTTCTGGAGACATTATGTTATTCCAAGTACATAGTCTCAGGAGGCTACATAGCCCTTCGTTGCTGTTGGCTTCGTAACTATAGAACTGGTCTCTGGCTTCAACAGGCTTAGATATCCGGTGGGACGTTTCCTGAACGGCCTCCTCCCAGGCCACAGACATGTTCAAGATATTCCATTCACCTGGGGCTCTTGAAGACTCGAACCCTGGACCCCATACGTGTGTGAGGTCGACGCTCTTATCGACCGAGCTATTGAGTAGCCTTACTAAGGAATATTATTTGTAATATTGATCTTAATATTGTCTTAATAATAGTATTCTATTATGTTCAAGATAATTCTAGTCTTCCCCTAGTTTCCAGAGTGTAATATTGTTCTGTAAAACTAGTTCAATACATGATTAGGTGAAATCATAGGTAAAGAGAGGAGTAATTAAATTTACTTGAACATATAAATTAATTTACTAAAGTAGTTAAGGAGTTGGAGAAAAAAATGTTAAACATATATCCTTTCCACAATAGATGAAAAGTTAATCATTCAACACTAGTTCCACTATGACACTGCAGCTTTATTGAAACTGTTTTATTTCTCTTTATTACTCTACTCAACCTTCAAGAAAACAATTTAAACAATGCTTAACGTATAAAATCATGCCAATAAAACAACAAACAATTAATTTATGTACTGCAATAAATTTATCATAACTTTTCATTCAAAATAAATTATAATTAATACCTCATTATTAATGATAATAATAATAGAACCACGTCGTTTGCGACTCTTAACAACTATCTATATGTCGTTTGCGACTCTTAACAACTATCTATATGTCGTTTGCGACTCTTAACTCTCTATATGTCGTCTGCGACGCTAGACAGCTCTATATATGTCGTCTACGACGCTAGACAGCCCTTAACATGTCATCTGCGACGCTAGACAGCCCTTAACATGTCATCTGCGACGATAGACAGCCCTTAACATGTCATCTGCGACGATAGACAGCCCTTAACATGTCATCTGCGACGCAAGACAGCCCTTAATATGTCATCTGCGACGCTAGACAGCCCTTAACATGTCATCTGCGACGCTAGACAGCCCTTAATATGTCATCTGCGACGCTAGACAGCCCTTAACATGTCATCTGCGACGCAAGACAGCCCTTAATATGTCATCTGCGCCGCTAGACAGCCCTTAACATGTCATCTGCGACGCTAGACAGCCCTTAACATGTCATCTGCGACGATAGACAGCCCTTAACATGTCATCTGCGACGATAGACAGCCCTTAACATGTCATCTGCGACGCAAGACAGCCCTTAATATGTCATCTGCGACGCTAGACAGCCCTTAACATGTCATCTGCGACGCTAGACAGCCCTTAATATGTCATCTGCGACGCTAGACAGCCCTTAACATGTCATCTGCGACGCAAGACAGCCCTTAATATGTCATCTGCGACGCTAGACAGCCCTTAACATGTCATCTGCGACGCTAGACAGCCCTTAACATGTCATCTGCGACGCTAGACAGCCCTTAACATGTCATCTGCGACGCTAGACAGCCCTTAATATGTCATCTGCGACGCAAGACAGCCCTTAATATGTCATCTGCGACGCTAGACAGCCCTTAACATGTCATCTGCGACGCTAGACAGCCCTTAACATGTCATCTGCGACGCTAGACAGCCGTTAACATGTCATCTGCGACGCTAGACAGCCCTTAACATGTCATCTGCGACGCTAGACAGCCCTTAATATGTCATCTGCGACGCTAGACAGCCCTTAACATGTCATCTGCGACGCTAGACAGCCCTTAACATGTCATCTGCGACGCTAGACAGCCCTTAACATGTCATCTGCGACGCTAGACAGCCCTTAACATGTCATCTGCGACGCTAGACAGCCCTTAACATGTCATCTGCGACGCTAGACAGCCCTTAATATGTCATCTGCGACGCTAGACAGCCCTTAACATGTCATCTGCGACGCTAGACAGCCCTTAATATGTCATCTGCGACGCAAGACAGCCCTTAATATGTCATCTGCGACGCTAGACAGCCCTTAACATGTCATCTGCGACGCTAGACAGCCCTTAATATGTCATCTGCGACGCAAGACAGCCCTTAATATGTCATCTGCGACGCTAGACAGCCCTTAACATGTCATCTGCGACGCTAGACAGCCCTTAATATGTCATCTGCGACGCTAGACAGCCCTTAACATGTCATCTGCGACGCTAGACAGCCCTTAATATGTCATCTGCGACGCAAGACAGCCCTTAATATGTCATCTGCGACGCTAGACAGCCCTTAACATGTCATCTGCGACGCTAGACAGCCCTTAACATTTCATCTGCGACGCTAGACAGCCCTTAACATGTCATCTGCGACGCTAGACAGCCCTTAATATGTCATCTGCGACGCTAGACAGCCCTTAACATGTCATCTGCGACGCTAGACAGCCCTTAATATGTCATCTGCGACGCTAGACAGCCCTTAATATGTCATCTGCGACGCTAGACAGCTCTATATATGTCGTCTGCGACGCTAGACAGCTCTATATATGTCCTCTGCGATGCTAGACAGCCCTTAATATGTCATCTGCGACGCTAGACAGCCCTTAATATGTCATCTGCGACGCTAGACAGCCCTTAATATGTCATCTGCGACGCTAGACAGCTCTATATATGTCGTCTGCGACGCTAGACAGCTCTATATATGTCCTCTGCGACGCTAGACAGCCCTTAACATGTCATCTGCGACGCTAGACAGCCCTTAATATGTCATCTGCGACGCTAGACAGCCCTTAACATGTCATCTGCGACGCAAGACAGCCCTTAATATGTCATCTGCGACGCTAGACAGCCCTTAACATGTCATCTGCGACGCTAGACAGCCCTTAACATGTCATCTGCGACGCTAGACAGCCCTTAACATGTCATCTGCGACGCTAGACAGCCCTTAATATGTCATCTGCGACGCAAGACAGCCCTTAATATGTCATCTGCGACGCTAGACAGCCCTTAACATGTCATCTGCGACGCTAGACAGCCCTTAACATGTCATCTGCGACGCTAGACAGCCGTTAACATGTCATCTGCGACGCTAGACAGCCCTTAACATGTCATCTGCGACGCTAGACAGCCCTTAATATGTCATCTGCGACGCTAGACAGCCCTTAACATGTCATCTGCGACGCTAGACAGCCCTTAACATGTCATCTGCGACGCTAGACAGCCCTTAACATGTCATCTGCGACGCTAGACAGCCCTTAACATGTCATCTGCGACGCTAGACAGCCCTTAACATGTCATCTGCGACGCTAGACAGCCCTTAATATGTCATCTGCGACGCTAGACAGCCCTTAACATGTCATCTGCGACGCTAGACAGCCCTTAATATGTCATCTGCGACGCAAGACAGCCCTTAATATGTCATCTGCGACGCTAGACAGCCCTTAACATGTCATCTGCGACGCTAGACAGCCCTTAATATGTCATCTGCGACGCAAGACAGCCCTTAATATGTCATCTGCGACGCTAGACAGCCCTTAACATGTCATCTGCGACGCTAGACAGCCCTTAATATGTCATCTGCGACGCTAGACAGCCCTTAACATGTCATCTGCGACGCTAGACAGCCCTTAATATGTCATCTGCGACGCAAGACAGCCCTTAATATGTCATCTGCGACGCTAGACAGCCCTTAACATGTCATCTGCGACGCTAGACAGCCCTTAACATTTCATCTGCGACGCTAGACAGCCCTTAACATGTCATCTGCGACGCTAGACAGCCCTTAATATGTCATCTGCGACGCTAGACAGCCCTTAACATGTCATCTGCGACGCTAGACAGCCCTTAATATGTCATCTGCGACGCTAGACAGCCCTTAATATGTCATCTGCGACGCTAGACAGCTCTATATATGTCGTCTGCGACGCTAGACAGCTCTATATATGTCCTCTGCGATGCTAGACAGCCCTTAATATGTCATCTGCGACGCTAGACAGCCCTTAATATGTCATCTGCGACGCTAGACAGCCCTTAATATGTCATCTGCGACGCTAGACAGCTCTATATATGTCGTCTGCGACGCTAGACAGCTCTATATATGTCCTCTGCGACGCTAGACAGCCCTTAACATGTCATCTGCGACGCTAGACAGCTGTTAACATGTCATCTGCGACGCTAGACAGCCCTTAATATGTCATCTGCGACGCTAGACAGCCCTTAATATGTCATCTGCGACGCTAGACAGCCACGAACACAACATAGGATATATATATTACTAAGTCTACAGATCTGTGCCACATAAACAAGGAGCCGCCTGGTACACGGAGGGCCTTAACGATCACCTCCACTCCTGACGATGGTGATTTGCATAATTTAATAGCTATCCAAGTGGATTACATGCACCGAGCTGTTAACAACATCGTTTCAGTTGGTAATGCTAGTATGGAGTGAGTTTGTAAATTAAACAACTGAGTTGTGAAATGCAACGAGCAGTAGGAAGAAAAGATTTTGGATTAGAAATATAAATTCTGTTGTCGGGGACAGGAAGCTTGTGTATATAAGTTTAACGAGATCTCTCTTTCGTCAATTAATGATCATTTTAAAGACATACAAACCACAAGATTCAGCCTAAAGCCCAGGTAATTATATATATATATATATATATATATATATATATATATATATATATATATATATATATATATATATATATATATATATATATATATATATATATATATATATATATATATGTCGTACCTAGTAGCCAGAACGCACTTCTCGGCCTACTATGCAAGGCCCGATTTGCCTAATAAGCCAAGTTTTCCTGAAATATTATATTTTCTCTAATTTTTTTCTTATGAAATGATAAAGCTACCCATTTCATTATGTATGAGGTCAATTTTTTTTTAATGGAGTTAAAATTAACGTAGATATATGACCGAACCTAACCAACCCTACCTAACCTAACCTAACCTATCTTTACAGGTTAGGCTAGGTTAGGTAGCCGAAAAAGTTAGGTTAGGTTAGGTTAGGTAAGTTAGGTAGTCGAAAAACAATTAATTCA
Organism: Procambarus clarkii; assembly: GCF_040958095.1. Taxonomy (NCBI): domain Eukaryota; kingdom Metazoa; phylum Arthropoda; class Malacostraca; order Decapoda; family Cambaridae; genus Procambarus; species Procambarus clarkii. The sequence goes on along the minus strand of NC_091163.1, from coordinate 2,703,214 downwards.
TGAAAACTTGGCTTATTAGGCAAATCGGGCCTTGCATAGTAGGCTGAAAAGTGCGTTCTGGCTACTAGGTACGACATATATATATATATATATATATATATATATATATATATATATATATATATATATATATATATATATATATATATATATATATATGAATGAAAACTCACACCCCAGAAGTGACTCGAACCCATACTCCCAGGAGCAACGCAACTGGTAACTACAGGGCGCCTTAATCCACTTGACCATCACGGCCGTCAAAAGGAAGTGATAGCCGAGGCTATTTGAGCCACTTCCCCGACGGCAACTCGGATGGTAATCTTGGGCATAGCATTTCACGAAATCACCTCATTCTTTGGGGCACACGTGAGGAACACAAATGCGCATTTGTGTTCCTCACGTGTGCCCCAAAGAATGAGGTGATTTGGTGAAATGCTATGCCCAAGATTACCATCCGAGTTGCCGTTGGGGAAGTGGCTCAAATAGCCTCGGCTATCACTTTCTTTTGACGGCCGTGATGGTCAAGTGGATTAAGGCGCCCTGTAGTTACCAGTTGCGTTGCTCCTGGGAGTATGGGTTCGAGTCACTTCTGGGGTGTGAGTTTTCATTCGCATATAGTCCTGGGGATCATTCAGGCTTGTTCGCATATATATATATATATATATATATATATATATATATATATATATATATATATATATATATATATATATATATATATATATATTTCAGCCTTTCATCCTCCATGTCGACGCCAGTGGTACCGGCATCAGGGGTGTCCTGATGCAACAACGAGGCGAGGATGTTCGACCTGTTAGCTACTACAGCTACAAGTTAAAACCACACCAGAAGAATTACAGCACTATCGAAAAGGAGCTACTCTCTATCGTCCTGAACTTACAGCACTTTGAATCATACCTGCAAGGTGCTCGGTCTACCACCATCTACTCGGACCACAATCCCCTACGCTTCTTGCAGCAAGCCCAATTCACCAATCAACGACTTCTACGATGGGCTTTATATCTGCAGAATTTCAACCTGGAGATCTTCTACATCAAAGGTTTTGACAACATCATAGCAGACGCCCTCTCCAGAGTCTATGAGGTAGAGGCAGCTCCACCTACCACTCTACCACCTGAAGACGTAACTTCACCCGTTAGCGTAGGCTTCGGGGGAGAGTTGTGACGATAATCTCTTTCAAGAGAGATTGAGCCTGCTCTTCTCTACATCAAGTTACGTTTATTACACAAGAATAAGATGCTACCTTCAAGATACGTCTACCAGTAGCACAAAACGTTTTGACCAGGAGGCAAAACGTACCCAAGACGCACCCCCAAATCCACACTCCCTCCACGCCGGCTCGTCATCAACCAACCAACTACCCTTCCCAGCCTGCCTGCTCCTAGTTGGTAACTCGCCGACTGCACACCTGCACTTCTGCACCTCAGCGCCCTCTACCTGAGTCGATGTCTGGGCTTGAACCAGCCATTGAAGTCATAATATTCTTGTGCTCTCAAGCAGTGAACAACTAACTGATATACGCTGTGTATCAGGTGGATGTTTCTCAGCTAGCGCCATATTCTCAGCACCTGATTATTTTTCACTGTGTATTTATATTATTGTAGAGTAACTTCATCCCTATTCTTCATTTATATTATATGTTTTTGACTTGTTTGTTTGCATTGTACATAGCCAAGGAATTGTCTTTGTTTATAATTTGTTTTCTATATTAATTAAAGTTTCATTGTTCATACTATGTGTTTTGCGTGTCTTCCCTTACTTTACCACAGATAAACAGGCAAGCAATCTTTTTTTTATAAGTGTGACTAGGCATTGACACCTGCCATTGGAGGACTGCCGAACATCTACACTCCAACACTTTCCTCTCACATTTAATGGGGGCCTGTCCTAGGAGCTTCACTCAGGTACTAGTACCAGAACGTCAATTTGTGGTAAGCATACTTTGCTTTGCAAAAGTTGCTTTTCAATATTATCATTATTTTTATATTTATATGGTGCTGTGTGTATTGTGCATTCCGAGAGTAGCATATGGTGAGTGTGAGATAACTTTGGATTACGTGGTGACTGTCGGCCGCAGTCATTCTCTTAATTGGTCATCTCTCTCTCCGTGTTATTACTCGTGTTTACCACCTTATGTCCCTAGGATATTTCTACTATTATCGGCAGATCATCATTGTGGTACCCTGGTACTTTGGTTTGTCTTCGGGTCAAAGCACCCTATCTTCTGAAATCCGACCGAAGGAGGATAAGAGGGCCATAGTTCCTCAAGCATGGACTACGTTGCTGAGTTGGGACCTCAACAGCAGTTCTCGTCACCAGTTGACACTCGCGCCCCTACACGTCGGTCAGAGATGATGATATTTACTTAGGTAGGGAATTAGCTTTCTTTTTACAGAGCACAAAGTTCGCTAATTCTGTATCATATTCATTTAGTGGGAAACCCTTGCTTCTGTCCTATAGAGACTCGGCAAGGTATGCCTTCATTCTTAGACTACCTAATTCACTTTTGAAGCAATTAAATGTTTCATTTGTTTTAGAAACTCAGTTTCATTTATTTAGTAGGATTTGCTTGCCCTTATTCTCTTACATTGAGTACCGGGTACAAGATTTCCTGCGACTTTGATTGACTAATCATTTACCATGCTACAATTAACGTTAATTGTTAGATATTAAAATTCCACAGGATAGTTACCAGTTGCCACGTTATCCTGTTTCTGACATTTACTATATCACAACTATATTCGTGTACATTTATTTGCTATCTTTCACCATGTTTCGTCTCCAAGCTTTCCGTAACGATCCAGCAGGTGAAATAGGGACCTTGTGTCGTGCCAAGAGAACTGAATTACAAACTCTTGCACACGAGTATCGACTAGATGTTCCCCATGGAGCCAACAAAAATGAATTACATAACATAATTATGGATCACCTCTTAGATGAAGGGACAATTGACTCTGAAACTCACGAAACTTATTCTATTGCAGATAAACATGACTTGGCAACTATGAAACTCAAACTTGAACTCGCCAAGTTCGAAAGGGAGCAACAGCAAGCAGCTCTACAAATGAGGAAAGAAGAAGCTGCAATAAGGAAAGAAGAGCAAGAAAGAGAGGCGGCCCTAAGGGAAAGAGAAGCTGCAACAAGGAAAGAAGAACAAGAACGAGAGGCCGCCTTGAGGAAAGAAGAACAAGAACGAGAAGCGGCCCTAAAAGAACGAGAGTTGGCCCTCAAGGAACGTGAGACTACAATACTCCGTGAGCGTGAGTGAGTACAGCATGAAGCAAATCAACGCCAGCTGGAGATACAACGCGAGTATGACAAACAGCAAGCGGCTATGGCTATAGAATGTCGTCAACGAGAACTCACGTTGGAAACTACACACCTCACTCAACGCCAGCAAGCTACCGCCAGTCTTCCAGTAAATTTCAATATCTCCCATGCAACTAAGTTAATGCCACCATTCGTTGAGACAGAGATTGACGTCTTTTTTACCACCTTTGAGACCCTAGCTAATCAACTTAGTTGGCCTGCAGATCAATGGTCTATCCTTCTCAGAGTGCATCTTACAGGTAGAGCTGCAGTTACTCTCAGTACCTTAGCGTCTGGGAATGACTACCAGACCCTGAAGCAAGCAGTTTTGGACGCCTACCTTCTCTCCACCGAAAGCTACCGACGAAAATTCCGTGACCATCTAAAGGCAAGTACCACCACCTTTCTAGAATTTGCCAATACAAAGAAAAGATATTTCATGAAATGGCTGGAAGCAGCACATGTCTCTACATTTGCAGAACTCGTCAACCTCATGCTAGTTGAGGAATTGTTGAGACGTGTTCCCCCTTCCGTCCGTTTATATCTAGCAGATAAAGAAGAAACCGACTATATCAAATGTGCGAAGTCGGCTGACACCTACAGCCTCATCCACCGGCTGACACCATCACCACCTCCCAGTAAGAAGTCTTGGTACAGTTACGATAAAGTGAGTACAGATGAAGCGAGCTCACAATTGTATTGTAAGTATTGCAAACTCTATGGACATACCATAGATAGATGTGTGAAGGCTCAATACAAGAGCAATGAATCTACTAAACCCAAACAGACTCCTCCTAAGTCCGGTAAGCCTGTAAGTTCTGGCAACGCATATATATTAACTATCATGTGTCCTACCACCAGATTCACCATAGCAGTTCCAGTAAAGAACATTACGGCTACTACTGTGGTGAAACACCTATTAAAGATCTTCACCCAGTATGGATTTCCAAGAGAGGTTCAAAGCGACTGTGGCACCAACTTCACCAGTGATCTCTTCAAGAAGACACTGGAGGAGTTCAACATCACACAGGTACTGTCCAGCCCCTATCATCCTGCTTCACAGGGTTCTCTTGAATGCTCTTGAGAAACTCTCCAGACACAAAGCAGAACGCTTTAAAAGAGACCTACGTCGTCTATGCCTTCAAATGCCCTCTTGGGGATTGTTAGCCTCAAAAAACTCAGTATATAGGCAAGACAACAACATTTCTTTCCAGGCGTTTAACGATGCATAAGCAACAGGACTCCATTAAGGAACATATAGTCTCTTCCCACAACCAAACCATCACCAGAGAAATCTTAGCAAACAACACAGAAATCATCGATAGATACAGCGATAGCAGGCGGCTTGACGTCTGCGAGGCATTACACATTAAGAAGTCAACACCAGCAATCAACAGCCAATTAATGCACAACTATATTCTACCCACTTCAAGACTCCGCTCCAATATACAAGCATGAAGAAATATGGGCAAATAAAAATCGGCCTTCTGCAGTTACCTACCTTTAATACCTGTTTCTATTACATTGTTTCGTGTTCTGTCTTGTGTTAAAAGTTTATTTTCACCTCATCCAAAACTATTGTAACATGTCACTTCACCCACATGTAGCTATAAAAAACTCGAAGATGTTTAAGCTCTATTCAGTTAAAGTTGTGTGTGTGTGTGTAAACTAAAGTCTTTGAAAATGTAATAAGTTGTGCGAAACGCGCTTAAGTGTCTCGTCAGACTAGAAATAAAAATTAATTTTGGAGAATTGATTTTTGAATTACCATCAACAGTGAAAAGAAACGTAAGAAAGATCTAGAAAATTCGTGTTAGAATTATTAATCTTACTTTATCGGTCATATTTAATATATATATATATATATATATATATATATATATATATATATATATATATATATATATATATATATATATATATATGAAAATACCGATAAAACCCTCTTCCCAAGAAGCTCCGTTGAAAAATATCCGGTTCTTGTATAATCTTTCCTAAAAAACATATTATATATAATTTCCCATCGCGTAGCAAAGGATTTTCGTCTCTCTCTCTCTCTCTCTCTCTCTCTCTCTCTCTCTCTCTCTCTCTCTCTCTCAAGTGCGTAAAGTTACACGTACCATTAACCAAGCAATTTACCGTACTGGTTCGAGGTTCATCCTATTTACTCCTGGAAGCTCTGTTATTGGTCCAAACTTGGGACTCTCCATTCTAAACGGCTTTGTGGCTGGTTTTGCTGCTAAATATATTCTACAAAATGCGTATCTGGCCTATACACAGGGAATCATATCAGCTTTACTACGTGATACTAAGGGACTACGGGCTCACCATAGCCCGTGCTACTTGGAAGTTTGTGTCAGGTAGCGAATCTTTAGCAACAACAGCATACATGGTACTAATGTGGATGTTTTATGTCAGCCTTTGTATACAAAGATATGTTATGAGTCAATTCATGAAGAATGTTTTAGCTGTTGTACTTAGCGTGGGTTGATATCCTATTGCTGGGAGAGTAGGTGGCATGATATGTCTTATACCGTCCACAAGTGGTTGGGTACCATTCCTTCCCACCGTCCCATCCCAAATCCTTATCCCTGACCCCTTCCCAGTGCTATATAGTCGTAATGATTTGGCGCTTTCCCTGATAGTTCCCTCTCTCTCTCTCTCTCTCTCTCTCTCTCTCTCTCTCTCTCTCTCTCTCTCTCTCTCTCTCTCTCTCTCTCTCTCTCTCTCTCTCTCTCTCTCTCTCTCTCTCTCTCAATGAGATAATCACTCAAAGCGACTATTGTTGTTGGTCAACAAGCCCTGATCAGGAGAGTAATGACCAGGGGATCTAGCTAAGTGGTTAATGGGTTGCCTTTGGCCTGGCACTCATGGTGCCATAACGTCTTTACCGCGCGCCTTGAGTGCCAGCCTCTTGTTAGAGGATCTTTCACTACACTTAACCACCTTCAATGTTTTTTTTTTTCCTTAAGGTTAGCGGGAGTTATTGTACCAGGCTTAGAAAGCCTGGTCACGTGTGTCTCTTGATGGAGTTCTGTTGTTTGCTTTGGTTAGCAGGCTGGAGCTCTATTGTTTGCTTTAGTTAGCAGGCTGGAGCTCTATTGTTTGCTTTAGTTAGCAGGCTGGAGCTCTATTGTTTCCTTTAGTTAGCAGGCCGGAGCTCTATTGTTTGCTTTAGTTAGCAGGCTGGAGCTCTGTTGTTTGCTGTAGTTAGCAGGTTGGAGCACTGTTGTTTGCTGTAGTTAGCAGGTTGGAGCTCTGTTGTTTGCTGTAGTTAGCAGGTTGCAGCACTGTTGTTTGCTGTAGTTAGCAGGCTGGAGCTCTGTTGTTTGCTCTAGTTAGCAGGTTGCAGCACTGTTGTTTGCTCTAGTTAGCAGGTTGGAGCACTGTTGTTTGCTCTAGTTAGCAGGTTGGAGCACTGTTGTTTGCTTTAGTTAGCAGGTTGGAGCACTGTTGTTTGCTCTAGTTAGCAGGTTGGAGCACTGTTGTTTGCTGTAGTTAGCAGGTTGGAGCACTGTTGTTTGCTCTAGTTAGCAGGTTGCAGCACTGTTGTTTGCTGTAGTTAGCAGGTTGGAGCACTGTTGTTTGCTCTAGTTAGCAGGTTGGAGCACTGTTGTTTGCTGTAGTTAGCAGGTTGGAGCACTGTTGTTTGCTCTAGTTAGCAGGTTGCAGCACTGTTGTTTGCTGTAGTTAACAGGTTGGAGCACTGTTGTTTGCTCTAGTTAGCAGGTTGCAGCACTGTTGTTTGCTCTAGTTAGCAGGTTGGAGCACTGTTGTTTGCTTTATTTAGCAGGTTGGAGCACTGTTGTTTGCTCTAGTTAGCAGCCTAGAGCTCTGTTGTTTGCTTTAGTTAGCAAGCTGGAGCTCTGTTGTTTGCTTCAGTTAGCAGGCTGGAGCACAGCTGTTTGCTTCAGTTATCAGCCTGGAACACAGTTGTTTGCTTCAGCCTGCTAACTGAAGCAATGTTGTTTGCTTCAGCCTGCTAACTGAAGCAATGTTGTTTGCTTCAGTTAGCAGTCACGGCTCTTCTCAAGCACAGCCTGAGGATGGTGGGGCAGGCCTGACTTGTGAGAGCTTGGTCCAACAGGCTGTTGCTTGGAGCGGAGCGGGTTTTCTTTATTCTTATAGTCTTATGCTTTAATAGTAGACTAAAGTAAACTCAAACGAAAAAAATCCACAAATATAAAACTAAGTCGCAGATACCTTTACTGCTCCAAAGGATATTAAACCCGTAATTCACTCTCCTGGCCAGTCACAGGTTAATGAAGAACAATAGTCAGTGTCAGGGAAAATATTATTCTTTTTTAAAACAAGTTGTGATGACTGTGTTAATTTATGTACCAAGCCTTACATTTAATGACTTAACTTGGGGAGGTGGGCTAATTACATGCAGATATAATGAAGGAATAAATATGTCAAGTTGTCATGTTAAATTATGCAAGGCTTAACCTTCTCACCAAGGCACTTGCAAATGATTAGTTTGTCTGGCACTCCAAACCCACTCTCGATTATGTAATGAGAGTGGATAATTGGGTAGCATCTGTATATCTATCTATCTATATATATATATATATATATATATATATATATATATATATATATATATATATATATATATATATATATATATATATATATATATATATATTATAATTTGCTTGTGCAGTGCTCGTTCATTGCTTGTATAGTGCTCACAAGAGTGTTCACACAAGTGGAGTTAAGGACACTGCATGGAAGGGTTATTGGTCCAAGCAACACTACTTCATTCTTCTTACTTAAACATTTGGTTACTAAAGCTATCTTATATACAATGCTACTGTCTTTGAAAATGTTGACACGTTTAACAAAACACATATCTGAGCGTCAGGCCATAATATAACTGCAAAATGAGCTTTGGAAAGTACATTTTTTAAACTTCCTTTTTAAGTGGACACAAAAAACTGGAAAAGATTCTCTCTAGAACCATTGATCTAAAGCTTTCTAGCACGAATGTTCTATATATTTACGTTCTTCCCATGAAAAAGAAGTGAAACATTAACTCCAAAGTTCCTTTCATAGTTTTATTATGCCTTGACGCTCACAGACGCATTTTAATTGATCTTGTCAACAATTTTCACGGCAGAGTAGACATGTATGCAATTTGGCTGGAGCCACCGTAATTTATAAGCATGAGTGAGGTTTAGCAGGATGTTGCAAGGGACTATAAAGGCTTTCTAAGTTAACTTACTTCCTATGTTCTTACGATAACTGGGGCCGTTTGCTGGATGCTCTTTCGTGATCCTGAAGATGATGAAATGTATCTCTTTGTTAGCCATCAGTTGATGGTTGACAGAGGTTGTTTAGGGTGTTGTGCTTCGTCACTGTCTAATCTTCTACTGTCATTGTATCTCGCGTATATCTGTGTGGCCAACTGACAGTTATATTCTAACCATCTTCAAAAACCAAAATAGAATGTCGAGCATACTGTCCCAGCCATCATACCATTAGAAGTTAACGCTATCGATGTTGATACAGAGTTAATTACGTCGAGTCCTGGGTCTGGACTCGGGCCTGTCTGGGCCTGGACACGGGCCTGTCTGGGCGTGGACTCGGGCAGGGCCTCGCTAGGCCTGGCCACGGCCGGTCTGGGCTTGGACACGGGCCTGTCTGGGCCTGGCCTTGGGCAGGGCTTGGCTATAACTGGACACGGGCCGGGCCTCGCTAGGCCTGGACTCCGGCCTGGCTGGGCCTGGACTCGGGCAGGGCCTGGCTATAACTGGACACGGGCTGGGTCTCACAAGGCCTGGGCTCGGACCTGTCTAGGCCTGGACTCAGGCAGGGCCTGGCTATAACTGGACACAGGCCGGGACTCACTAGGCCTGCACTCCGGCCTGGCTTGTCCTGGACTCGGGCCTGTCTAGGCCTGGACTCGGGGAGGGCCTGGCTATAACTGGACACGGGCCGGGCCTCGATAGGTCTGGACTCCGACTTGGCTGGGCCTGGACTCCGACTTGGCTGGGCCTGGACTCGTTCCTGTTTTGGCCTAGACTCGGGCAGGGTCAGTCAGTACCTGAACACAGGCCGGGTCTCGCTAGGCCTGGACTCGGGCATGGCTGGGCCTGGACTCGGGCCTGTCTGAGCCTGGACTCGGGCAGGGCCTCCCTATACTTAAACACGGGCCGGGTCTCGCTAGGCCTGGACTCCGGCCTGGCTGGGCCTGGACTCGGGCTTGTCTGGGCCTGGACTCGGGCAGTGCTTGGCTGGGCCTGGACCCGTCGGGCCTGTCTGGACCTGGACTCGGGAAGGGCCTAACTATAGCTGGACACGGGCTGGGTCTCATTACGCCTGGACTCGGGCCTATCTGGGCCTGGACTCGGGCAGTGACTGGCTATAACTGGACACGGGCCAGGTCTCGCTAGGCCTGGACTCCGGCCTCGCTTGGCCTTTACTCGGGCCTGTCTGGGTGTAGACTCGGGCAGGTCCTGGCTACATCTGGACACGGGCCGGGCCTTGATATTCCTGGACTCGGGCAGAACCTGGCTATACCTGAACACGGGTCGGGACTCGCTAGGCCAGTATTCGGGACGACTTACTGGGCCTGGACTTGGGCCTATCTGGGCCTGGACTCAGGCAGGGCCTGGCTATAGCTGGACACGAGCTGGGTCTCACTAGGCCTGGACTCGGGCCTGTCTGGGCCTGGACTCAGGCCTGTCTGGGCCTGGACTCGGGCAGGGCCTGGCTACATCTGCACATGGGCCGGGTCTCGATGGGCCTGGACTCGGGCTTCTCTGGGCCAAGACTCGGGCTTCTCTGGGCCAAGACTCGGGCTTCTCTGGGCCAAGACTCGGGCAGGGCCTGGCCATAGCTGGACACGGGCCGGTACTCGCTAGGCCTGGACTCGGGCCTGGACTCGGGCCAGTCTGGGCCTGGACTCGGGCAGGGCCTGGCTACATCTGCACACGGGCCGGGCCTCGATAGGCCTTGACTCGGGCCTGGCTAGGCCTGGACTCGGGAAGGGCCTGGCTATACCTGAATACGGGCCGGGACTCGCTAGGCCTGGATTCCGGCCTGGCTAGCCTGGACTCGGGCAGGGCCTGTCTATTGATGGACACGGGCTGGGTCTCGCTAGGCCTGGACTCCGGCCTGCATGGGCCTGGACTCTAGCCTGTTTGGACCTGGACTCGGGCAGGGTCTCACTAGGCCTGGACTCGGGCTTGTCTGGGCCTGGCCTGGCTACATCTGGATATGGGCTTGTCTGGGCCTGGACTCGGGCATGGACTGGCTACATCTGGACACGGGCCGGGTCTTTCTAGGCCTGGACTCGGACCTGTCTGGGCCTGGACTCGGGCAGGGCCTGGCTATACCTGAACAGGGGCCGGGTCTCACTAGGCCTGGACTCCGGTCTGGCTGGGCCTGGATTCGGGCCTGTCTGGGCCTAGACTCGGGCAGGGCCTGGAAATAGCTGGACACGGGTTGAGTCTCACTAGGCCTGGACTCTTGCCTGTGTGGGTCTGGACTCGGGCAGGGCCTGGGTATAACTGGACACAGGCTGGGACTCGCAATTCCTGGACTTGGGCAGGGCCTGGGACTCGCTAGGCCTGGACTCGGGCAGGGCCTGGCTACATCTGGACACGGGCCGGATCTGGCTTGGCCTGGACTCGGGCCTGGCTGGGCCTGGACTCGGGCAGGGCCTGGCTATTGCTGGACACGGGCCAGCAATAACGGCCTTCGCCGTTTTCTGTAATTAGCATATTTTCAGTATAAAATATCGTAATTTGAAAATGAAAATAGGTGAAGAGAGTCAGAATTCCGCTCAAAAATCACGCTCAGGATTCAAATTTCCGACATTTCAGATATTTTAAAAACTGCAGGGGGGTTTGGGCAAAATATGATCCATCACGGTTTTCAGTAATTAGCATTCTTACGGTATAAAAGATCGTAATTTGAAAATGAAAATAGTTGCAGAGAGTCAGAATTCGGCTAAAAAATCACGCTCAAGAGTCAAATTTCCGACATTTCAGATATTTTGAAAACTGCAGGGGGTTTGGTCAAAATATGACCAAATATGGGAAGCTGTGTTTCCCATAGTGGCATCATTATCGTGGCTCAAAGGCATAGTTATCGTCCTCCCAAATGGTAGTGCTGTCGCCCATAGGAACATAGTTACAGGCTACAAGGGGGGAATAGGTATCGCCCTTAAGTATATATTTGTCGATCCCAGGGGCATAGTTGTTACCACAGGGGCATAGTTGTTGCTACAGGGGCATAGTTGTTGTCACAGGGGGCATAATTGTTGTCACAGGGGGCATAGTTGTTGTCACAGGAGCATAGTTGTTGCTACAGGGGGCATAGTTGTTGTCACAGGGGGCATAGTTGTTGTCACAGAGAGCATAGTTGTTGTCAGAGAGGGCATAGTTGTTGTCGCAGGGGCATAGTTGTCACAGGGCACAGTTGTTGCTACAGGGGCATAGTTGTCACAGGGGGCATAGTTGTTGTCACAGGGGGCATAGTTGTCACAGAGGGCATAGTTGTTGTCACAGGGGGCATAGTTGTTGTCACAGAGGGCATAGTTGTTGTAACAGAGGTCATAGTTGTTGTCACAGGGGCATAGTTTTCACAGGGGCATAGTTGTTGTCACAGAGGGCATAGTTGTTGTCACAGGGGGCATAGTTGTTGTCACAGAGGGCATAGTTGTTGTAACAGAGGTCATAGTTGTTGTCACAGGGGCATAGTTTTCACAGGGGCATAGTTGTTGTCACAGAGGGCATAGTTGTTGTCACAGAGGGCATAGTTGTTGTCACCGGGGGCATAGTTGTTGTCAAAGAGGGCATAGTTGTTGTCACAGGGGCATAGTTTTCACCTCAAGGGCATAGTTGCTGCCACAGGAGGCATAGTTGTTGCTACAGGGGGTATAGTTGTTGTCACAGAGGGCAGAGTTGTTGTCACAGGGGGCATAGTTGTTGTCACAGAGGGCATAGTTGTTGTCACAGGGGCATAGTTGTCACAGGGGCATAGTTTTCACCTCAAGGGCATAGTTGTCACGGGGGCATAGTTTTCACCTCAAGGGCATAGTTGTTGCCACAGGAGGCATAGTTGTTGCTACAGGGGGTATAGTTGTCACAGAGGGCATAGTTGTTGTCACAGGGGGCATAGTTGTTGTCACAGAGGGCATAGTTGTTGTCACAGGGGACATAGTTGTTGTCACAGAGGGCATAGGTGTTGTCACAGAGGGTATAGTTGTCACCTCAAGGGCATAGTTGTAGCCACAGGGGGCATAGTTGTTGTCACAGGAGCATAGTTGTCACAGGGGCATAGTTGTTGTCACAGGGGGCATAGTTGTTGTCACAGTGGGCATAGTTGTTGCCACAGGGGCATAGTTGTTGCTACAGGGGCATAGTTGTTACAGAGGGCATAGTTGTTGTCACAGGGGCATAGTTGTCACAGGGCATGTGAGAAAAGCTGTTAGGCCGGATGGAATCTCGCCATGGGTATTGAAAGAGTGTGCAGAAGCACTTTGCTTACCACTCTCCATAGTGTATAGTAGGTCACTGGAAACGGGGGACCTACCAGAAATATGGCAGACTGCTAATGTAGTACCAATATACAAAAAGGGTGACAGACATGAGGCACTGAACTACAGGCCAGTGCCCTTAACTTGCATACTATGCAAGGATGAAGGAGAAGATTGTGAGAAAAAACCTAGTAACACATCTGGAGAGAAGAGACTTCGTGACAACCCATCAACATGGGTTCAGGGAGAGTAAATCTTACCTTACAGGCTTGATAGAATTCTACGATCAGGTGACAAAGATTAAACAAGAAGGAGAAGGGTGGGCGGACTGCATTTTTTTTGGACTGTCGGAAAGCCTTTGACACAGTACCCCATAAAAGGTTGATGCATAAGCTGGAGAAACAGGCAGGAGTTACTGGTAGGGCGCTCCAGTGGATAAGGGAGTACCTAAACAATAGGAAGCAGAGAGTTACAGTGAGAGGTGAGACCTCTGACTGGCGTGAAGTCACCAGTGGAGTCCCACAGGGCTCTGTACTTGGACTTATCCTGTTTCTGATATACGTAAATGATCTCCCAGAGGGTATAGGCTCATTCCTCTCAATGTTTGCTGACTACGCCAAAATTATGAGAAGGATTAAGACAGAGGAGGACAGCTTGAGGCTTCAAGAAGACCTGGACAAGCTGCAGGAATGGTCGAACAAATGGCTGTTAGAGTTTAACCCAAGCAAATGTAATGTAATGAAGATAGGGGTAGGAAGCAGGAGACCAGATACAAGGTATCACTTGGGAGATGAAATACTTCAAGAGTCAGAGAGAGAGAAAGACCTGGGGGTTGATATCACGCCAGACCTGTCCCCTGAAGCTCATATCAAGAGGATAACAGCAGCAGCATATGCCAGGTTGGCTAACATAAGAACGGTCTTTAGAAACTTGTGTAAGGAACCTTTCAGAGCATTATATGCCACATATGTCAGACCAATCCAGGAGTATGCGGCTCCAGCATGAAATCCATATCTAGTCAAGCATAAGACTAAAATGTAGTGTAGATATGATAGAGATAGACAAGTGTAGATATGATAGAGCCCAATAGGCTCAAGAACCTGAACACCTGTTGATTGACGGTTGAGATGCGGGACCAAAGAGCCAGAGCTCAACCCCCGCAAGCACAACTAGGTGAGTACACACACACACACATTGAACTACAGGCACTGAACTACAGGCCAGTGCCCCTAACTTGCATACAATGCAAGTTAATGGAGAAAATTGTGCGAAAAAAGCTTGGAACTTTGTGACACAGCACCAACATGGTTTCAGGGATGGCAAGTCATGCCTCACAGGATTAATTGAATTCTACGATCAGGCAACAAGCATCAGACAAGAAAGAGTGGGGTGGGCAGACTGCATATTTTTGGATTGCCAGAAAGCCTTTGACACAGTTCCTGACCAGAGACTAGTGCGAAAGCTAGAGATGCATGCAGGAGTGAAAGGAAAGATACTCCATTGGATAAGGGAGTACCAAAGTAACAGAAGACAGCTTGTCACTTTGAGGTGTGAGGCCTCAGATTGGCGAGACGTCACCAGTGGAGTCCCGCAGGGTTCAGTCCTTGGACCCCATACTGTTTCATATATATGTAAATTATCTTCCAGATGTTATAGAATCATTCCTCTCATTGTTTGCTGATGATGCAAAAATTTTGAGGAGAATTAAGACGGAGGAAGATAGTATCAGGCTACAAGATGACCTAGACAGACTGAATGAATGGTCCAACAAATGGCTATTAAGGTTCAACCAGAGTAAATGTAAGGTAATGAAACTAGACAGTGGAAACAGGAGGCTAGACACAGGATACTGAATGGGGGAAGAAGTCTTTCATGAAACGGACAGAGAGAAAGATCTGGAGTTGATATCACACCAAACCTGTCTCTGGAAGCCCATGTCAAAAGCATAACATCTGCGGCATATGCGAGGCTGGCTAACATCAGAACAGCCTTCAGGAACCTGTGCAACGAATCATTCAGAACCTTGTATACCACATATGCAAGACCAATCCTGGAGTATGTGGCCCCAGGATGGAGCCCGTACCTTGTCAAGCACAAGACGAAGCAAGAAAAAGTTCAGAGGTATGCCACAAGGCTAGTCCTAGAACTAAGAGGCATGAGTTACGAGGAAAGGCTGCGGAAAATGCACCTTACGACACTAGAAGACAGAGGAGTAAGGGGAAACATGATCACGACCTACAAAATTTTCGGAAGAATTGACATTGTAGATAAAGATAAACTGTTTAACACGGGTGGTACGCGAACAAAGGGACACAAGTGGAAACTGAGTACCCAAATGAGCTACAGGGACGTTAGAAAGAACTTTTTCAGTGTCAGAGTAGTTAACAGATGGAATGCATTAAGCAGTGATGTGGTAGAGGCTGACTCCATACACAGTTTTAAATGTAGATATGATAGAGCCTAGAAGGCTCAGGAATCTGTACACCTGTTGATTGACGGGTGAGAGGCGGGACCAAAGAGCCAGAGTTTAACTCCCGCAAGCACAAATAGGTGAGTACAACTAGGTGAGTACACACACAATAGAGTAGTTCCAGAACTATGAGGCTTGAGTTACGAGAAAATGATGAGGGAACTGCACCTCACGTCGCTGGAAGACAGAAGAGCTCGGGGAGACATAATCACCACAAACAAGATTCTCAGGGGAATGCCGGGGGGTTGAAATAGCCTAAGCTACTCTATCCCATTGAGATGTATTTCTTGCTTATCTCAATAAACATACTTGAACTCAGGGGAATTGACAGGGAAGGCAAGGATGGATTATTTAACAAGGGTGGTACACGCGCAAGGGGACACAGGTGGAAGCTGAGTACCCAAATGAGCCACAGAGACATTAGAAAAAACTTTTTCAATGTCAGAGTAGTTAATAAATGGAATGCATTAGGCAGTGATGTGGTGGAGGCTGACTCAATAAACCGCTTCAAATGTAGATATGATAGAGCCCAATAGGCTCAGGAACCTGTACATCAGTTGATTGACAGTTGAGAGGAAGGACCAAAGAGCCAAAGCTCAACCCCCGCAAGCACAACTAGGTAAGTATACACACACACACACGTATGA
Source organism: Procambarus clarkii (assembly GCF_040958095.1). Classification (NCBI taxonomy): domain Eukaryota; kingdom Metazoa; phylum Arthropoda; class Malacostraca; order Decapoda; family Cambaridae; genus Procambarus; species Procambarus clarkii. Next base: position 2,687,274 of record NC_091163.1, on the reverse strand, counting down.
GAAGAGTTGTGACAGATGAGGATTGTAGGGTCCTCCAAGAGGAACTGGACAGATTGCAGAGATGGTCAGAGAAATGGCTACTGGAGTTCAACACGAGTAAATGTAAAATTATGGAAATGGGATCAGGTGATAGGCGACCAAAGAGACAGTACACAATGAAGGGGAACTGCCTACCTGTAACGATTCGAGAGAGAGACCTGGGAGTGGACGTAACACACAATCTAACTCCTGAGGCACATATAAATAGGATAACGACAGCAGCGTATTCTACATTGGCGAAAATTAGAACTTCATATTGAAACCTAAGTGAGGAGGCTTTTAGGGCGCTTTACACTGCTTACGTGAGATCAGTCTTAGCGCATGCCGCGCCATCATGGAGCCCCCACCTGAAGAAACACATTAGATAACTGGAGAAGGTTCAGAGGTTTGCGACGAGGCTTGTCCCAGAGTTACGAGGGATGGGATATGAAGAGCGTCTGAAGGAACTGAACCTTACGACACTAGAGAAAAGAAGGGAGAGAGAGGACTTATAAAATACTCAGGGGAATTGACAAAGTGGAAATTGACTAAATGTTCACACGTAATAGTAACAGAACAAGGGGACATGGGTGGAAGCTGGAAACTCAGATGAGTCACAGAGATGTTAGGAATTGTTTTTTTAGCGTGAGAGTAGTGGAAAAATGGAATGCACTTGAAGAGCAGGTTGTGGAAGCAAACTCTATTCATAATTATAAAATTAGGCATGGTAGGGAAATGGGACAGGAGTCATTGCTGTAAACAACCGATGGCTGGAAAGGCGGGATCCAAGAGACAATGCTCGATCCAGCAAGCACAAGCACAAATAGGTGAGTACAAATACCCACGTGAATCAAATTTAGGTCTGATTAGGGTTCACATCTCTGGAGCATTATAACTGTATACAGAGAAGGCGTCCGTTGTCACAAGCTTAACGTTAATGGAGACAATATCTCTGGTTTCATTAGCCCGTTCATATTTACTTATCTGGAGTTATAGATAAAACCTTTTTCTTGATTAAACAAGAAGTTCTTGCATCAAATGCATTCATTTCTCTATATCACCATTCCTAGGAGAGTGGTGTCATTGCCGGCCATTTGAGCGTCGGGTAACGATCACTTCACAAATCTGAAATACATCGTAAAAGCTAATTGAATTTGCCGTCTCGTACCTAGTTGTTCTGTCTACACGGGCCATTAGACAGGAGAAAATAAATTAATAGCCTGTAAAAGTTGTAATCAGTGCGGCCAGTGACCACGACCTTAACGTATCCTCCCCATTGTGACATTTTATTGCCACGATCAGACCAGTGATTGCATGATACAACAAAAGAACAGAAATCAGATACCAAAGCGACAAGGGGTTCTGATTGTCTGATATATTAGAGGTTGTGTGATTATCAGGATAACGTGCTTAGCCAGAATGTCATGACAATACTGGGAAGGGATATGGGAACAAGCAGCTGGATTATTAGGGTGACGGGATTGTGCCCATCCCCACGGAGTCTCGGGGGATCGAACACCGATCCTGCAAGAAGCAGATGGTCGCTCTATTGACCAGTATTAACGAATATATAAGCTAATATACTAGAAATAAACTAGTGGAATTATACAATAAATAAACTTGGTGATGAAAAAAGTCATGTTTTAAAATTATGAGTAATATGACTCAAGCCTCTGAGAGCAATGAGTGACAACGTTGACATCAATAGCCGTTCATTGTAAGAGAAACTGTAAATGATCTTACATTGGTCAGCTCTTGTTGTACAATCGATCGCAGTAACGTTTCCATTATTATTATTATTATAAAACAAAAAAGAAAATTGCTCCAATCAACTCAACAACATTTCATGAGGCTAACCTCAAAATCATGAGTCAAAGTTATCTCGCAATCTGAAATTGAGTTTGATGCTAGGCTCAAAGGCCTAGCATCCCCTGAAGACTTCATTAGTTTCAAGACAATAGTTTACTTAGCAAGCAGCAAGGATACTTAAGTCTTGAACATTATACAGGACTAACGTTAACTTCATGTGACTACTTACCTGGAAGAAAAAATCCCTATATATCAGAGAATCATAATAATGAAAAAGTGTTTTTCAATGATATTATGATTAAGGGAAACAAGATTAGCCATTTTAATGTTGCGATATTGGTCAATGATAATTACCGGAATGTAATTTATTAGTGAATAATTTATTTACTAATTAGATACTAATAATGTAAGCTGACAGACCTCTCTTTCAAGCCAATAGTAAACATTATTAATGCCAGTTAAGCCTACTAATAGACAGTGTCCCGGATATAGGATTGGTGGGGACCAAAATAGCTCACAGTGAGCTTTTGTGGTAGTTTGTGTTAGCTGTGGTTGGTGGTGCTGTTAGTTGCGATGCTCTTACACACACACACACTCACACACACACACACACACACACACACACACACACACACACACACACACACACACACACACACACACACACAGGGGGCCTCGTAGCCTGGTGGATAGCGCGCAGGACTCGTAATTCTGTGGCGCGGGTTCGATTCCCGCACGAGGCAGAAACAAATGGGCAAAGATTCTTGCACCCTAAGTGCCCCTGTTACCTAGCAGTAAATAGGTACCTGGGAGTTAGTCAGCTGTCACAGGCTGCTTCCTGGTGTGTGTGTGTGTGTGTGTGGTGTGGGAAAAAAAAAAGTAGTTAGTAAGTTAGTAGTTAGTTAGTGAACAGTTGATTGACAGTTGAGCGGCGGGCCGAAAGAGCAAAGCTCAACCCCCGCAAAAACACAACTAGTAAACACACACACACACACACACACACACGATTCCCGCACGAGGCAGAAACAAATGGGCAAAGTTTCTTTCACCCTGAATGCCGCTGTTACCTAGCAGTAAATAGGTACCTGGGAGCTAGTCAGCTGTCACGGGCTGCTTCCTGGGGGGTGTGTGTGGTGCGAAATAAAAGTACTTAGTAAACAGTTGATTGACAGATGAGAGGCGGGCCGAAAGAGCAAAGCTCAACCCCCGCAAACACAACTAGGTGAATACACATACACACACACTTATATATAAATATATATATATATATATATATATATATATATATATATATATATATATATATATATATATATATATATATATATATATATATATATATATGTATATATATATTATTATTAAATATGACCGAAAAAGTAAGATTAATAATTCTAACACGAATTTTCTCAATCATTCGTACATTTCTTTTCACTGTTGGTGGTAATTCAAAAATCAATTCTCCAAAATTCATTTTTATTTCTAGTCTGACGCGACACTTGAGCGCATTTCGTAAAACTTGTTACATTTTCAAAGACTTTAGTTTACACATACACAACTGAATAGAACTTACACATCTCCGATTTGTTTATATCTACATTTGAGTGAGGTGGATGGGGTGAGGTGGTATTAATAGGGTATTAATTTCATCAACACAAGACAGAACACGAAACAATGGGTATTGAATGGAAGTGATTGTAGAAAGCCTATTGGTCCATATTTCTTGATGCTTCTATATTGGAGCGGAGTCTTGAGGTGGGTAGAATATAGCTGTGCATTAATTGGCTGTTGATTGCTGGAGTTGACTTTTTAATGTGTAGTGCCTCGCAAACGTCAAGTCGTCTGCTATCGCTGTATCTATCGATGATTTCTGTGTTGTTTACTAGGATTTCTCTGGCGATGGTTTGGTTGTGGGAAGAGATTATATGTTCCTTAATGGAGCCCTGTTGTTTATGCATCGTTAAACGCGTAGAAAGAGATGTTGTTGTCTTGCCTATATAGTGGTTTTTTTGGAGCTTACAATCCCCAAGACGACATTTGAAGGCATAGATGACATTGGTCTCTTTTAAAGAGTTCTGCTATGTGTCTGGAGAGTTTCTCATGGGTAGGCGGGCCGTTTTTCTGGTTTTATAGTAAATCGTCAGTTGCATCCTCTGATTTTTGTCTGTAGGGATAACGTTTCTATTAACAATATCTTTTAGGACCCTTTCCTCCGTTTTATGAGCAGTGGAAAAGAAGTTCCTGTAAAATAGTCTAATAGGGGGTATAGGTGTTGTGTTAGTTGTCTCTTCAGAGGTTGCATGGCGTTTCACTTCCCTTCTTATGATGTCTTCGACGAAACCATTGGAGAAGCCGTTGTTGACTAGGACCTGCCTTACCCTACAGAGTTCTTCGTCGACTTGCTTCCATTCTGAGCTGTGGCTGAGAGCACGGTCAACATATGCGTTAACAACACTCCTCTTGTACCTGTCTGGGCAGTCGCTGTTGGCATTTAGGCACATTCCTATGTTCGTATACTGCAGGTATGTTGACGACATTTTTACACAGGTACCTGATGTCAGACATCTGCAGGAGCTGAAGGAGGCGTTTGAGCAGAGTTCCGTGCTGCGTTTCACTTACGAGATGGAAAAGGATGGGAAGCTGCCCTTTCTAGATGTAACAGTCATGGAAAAGAGCGGAGGTTTCCACACTGCAGTCTACACTAAGGAAACGAACATAGGAATGTGCCTAAATGCCAACAGCGACTTCCCAGCGACTGTATATATATATATATATATATATATATATATATATATATATATATATATATATATATATATATATATATATATATATATATATATATATATATATATTTGACTGAAAACTCACACCCCAGAAGTGACTCGAACCCATACTCCCAGGAGCAACGCAACTGGTAACTACAGGGCGCCTTAATCCGCTTGACCATCACGGCCGGACAAAAGGAAGTGGTAGCCGAAGCTATTTGAACCACTTCCCCTGGCAACTCGGATGGTAATCTTGGGCATAGCATTTCACCAAATCACCTCATTCTTTGGGGCACACGTGAGGAACACAAATGCAAACAAGCCTGAATGGTCCCCAGGACTATATGCGACTGAAAACTCACACCCCAGAAGTGACTCGAACCCATACTCCCAGGAGCAACGCAACTGGTAACTACAGGGTGCCTTAATCCGCTTGACCATCACGGCCGGACAAAAGGAAGTGGTAGCCGAAGCTATTTGAACCACTTCCCCGCCGGCAACTCGGATGGTAATCTTGGGCATAGCATTTCACCAAATCACCTCATTCTTTGGGGCACACGTGAGGAACACAAATGCAAACAAGCCTGAATGGTCCCCAGGACTATGTGCGACTGAAAACTCACACCCCAGAAGTGACTCGAACCCATACTCCCAGGAGCAATGCAACTGGTAACTACAGGGCACCTTAATCCGCTTGACCATCACGGCCGGACAAAAGGAAGTGGTAGCCGAAGCTATTTGAACCACTTCCCCACCGGCAACTCGGATGATAATCTTGGGCATAGCATTTCACCAAATCACCTCATTCTTTGGGGCACACGTGAGGAACACAAATGCAAACAAGCCTGAATGGTCCCCAGGACTATATGCGACTGAAAACTCACACCCCAGAAGTGTCTCGAACCCATACTCCCAGGAGCAACGCAACTGGTATCTACAGGGCGCCTTAATCCGCTTGACCATCACGGCCGGACAAAAGGAAGTGGTAGCCGAAGCTATTTGAACCACTTCCCCGCCGGCAACTAGGATGGTAATCTTGGGCATAGCATTTCACCAAATCACCTCATTCTTTGGGGCACACATGAGGAACACAAATGCAAACAAGCCTGAATGGTCCCCAGGACTATATGCGACTGAAAACTCACACCCCAGAAGTGACTCGAACCCATACTCCCAGGAGCAACGCAACTGGTAACTGAATGAGGTGATTTGGTGAAATGCTATGCCCAAGATTACCATCCGAGTTGCCGGCAGGGAAGTGGTTCAAATAGCTTCGGCTACCACTTCCTTTTGTCCGGCCGTGATGGTCAAGCGGATTAAGGCGCCCTGTAGTTACCAGTTGCGTTGCTCCTGGGAGTATGGGTTCGAGTCTCTTCTGGGGTGTGAGTTTTCAGTCGCATATAGTCCTGGGGACCATTCAGGCTTGTTTGCATATATATATATTTATATATATATATATATATATATATATATATATATATATATATATATATATATATATATATATATATATATATATATATGACCGAAAAAGTAAGATTAATAATTCTAACACGAATTTTCTCAATATTACTTATATTTCTTTTCACTGTTGATGGCAACTGAAAAATCAATTCTCCAAAATTCATTTTTATTTCTAGTGTGACGTGACACTTGAGCGCGTTTCGTAAAACTTATTACATTTTCAAAGACTTTAGTTTACACACACACAACTATAACTGAACAGAGCTTAAACATCTTCGATTTTATACCTGTATTTGGGTGAGTTGATATGTTACAACAGTTTTGGATGAGGTGAAAACAAAATTTCATCACAAGACAGAACACGAAACAATGGGTATAATATTTTGTAAGTTAAAGGGAATAGTGGAAGTAACTGCAAAGGGCCTATTGGTCCATATTTCTTGATGCTTCTATATTGGTGCAGAGTCTTGAAGTGGGTAGAATATAGTTGTGCATTAATTGGCTGTTGATTGCTGGTGTCGACTTCTTAATGTGTAGTGCCTCGCAGATATCTAGCCGCCTGCTATCGCTGTATCTATCAATGATTTCCGTGTTTTTTGTTAAGACTTCTCTGGTGATGGTCTGGTTGTGGGAAGAGATTATATGTTCCTTAATGGAGCCCTGTTGCTTATGCATCGTTAATCGCCTGGAAAGAGATGTTGTTGTCTTGCCTATATACTGAATTCTTTGAGGCTTCCAGTCCCCAAGTGGGCATTTGAAGGCATAGACGACATTGGTCTCTTTTAAAGTGTTCTGCTTTGTGTCTGGAGAGTTTCTCATGAGTAGGTTGGCCGTTTTCTTGGTTTTATAGTAGATTGTCAATTGTATCTTCTGATTTTTGTCTGTAGGGATAACGTTTCTATTAACAATATCTTTCAGGACCCTTTCCTCCGTTTTATGAGCTGTGGAAAAGAAGTTCCTGAAAAATAGTCTAATAGGGGGTACAGGTATTGTGTTAGTTGTCTCTTCAGAGGTTGCAAATCGTTTCACCTTCCTTCTTATGATGTCTTCAACGAAACCAAAATGGAAAATGTCAAGACACATAAGCCTGGAAACCTACTTCGGCCAATCATCAGCCAGATACCCACACCCACGTACAGATTGGCGAAACGACTCAACGGCTTGCTGACTCCTTATGTCCCTTGCGCCTTCAGCCTGAAGTCTCCAAAGGAATTTGTTGACTTACTGCGGGGAACACGGGCCACAGGGATAAGAGCCTCGTTGGACGTAGAATCATTGTTTACCAACGTACCTGTGGATGAAACAATCGGGATGATAGAGGACAGAGTGTATCGTGATCCGGCCTGTACTCCTCTTGACATACCAGAAAACATTCTTAGGAAACTACTCCAAGCTTTTACTAAAGAGGCACCCTTCTTGAGCCCGGAGGGGCACATGTATAAGCAAGTAGATGGGGTCGCCATGGGTTCTCCCCTAGGTTTCCTGTTTGCAAACTTCTACATGGGTACCATCGGGCAAAAAGTCTTAGTCGACATGAACTTGAAACCGGCCATATACTGCAGGTATGTTGACGACATTTTTACACAGGTACATGATGTCAGACATCTGCAGGAGCTGAAGGAGGCATTTGAACAGAGTTCTGTGTTGCGTTTCACTTACGAGATGGAGAAGGATGGGAAACTGCCCTTTCTAGATGTAACAGTCATGGAAAGGAGCGGAGGTTTCCACACTGCAGTCTACACTAAGGAAACAAACATAAGAATGTGCCTAAATGCCAACAGTGACTGTCCATACAGGTACAAGAGGAGTGTTAACGCTTATGTCGACCATGCTCTCACCCACAGCTCAGGATGGAAGCAAGTCAACGAAGAACTCTGTAGGGTAAGGCAGGTCCTAGTCAACAACGGCTTCTCCAATGGTTTCGTTGAAGACATCATAAGAAGGAAAGTGAAATGCCATGCAACCTCTGAAGAGACAACTAACACAACACCTATACCCCCTATTAGACTATTTTACAGGAACTTCTTCTCCACAGCTCATAAAACGGAGGAAAGGGTCCTGAAAGACATTGTTAATAGAAACGTTATACCTACAGACAAAAATCAGAAGATACAACTGACGATTTACTATAAAACCAAAAAAAATGCCAGCCTACTCATGAGAAACTCTCCAGACACAAAGCAGAACGCTTTAAAAGAGACCAACGTCGTCTATGCCTTCAAATGCACTCTTGGGGACTGTAAGCCTCAAAAAACTCAGTATATAGGCAAGAAACAACATCTCTTTCCAGGCGATTAACGATGCATAAGCAACAGGGCTCCATTAAGGAACATATAATCTCTTCCCACAACCAAACCATCACCAGAGAAATCTTAGCAAACAACACAGAAATCATCGATAGATACAGCGATAGCGGGCGGCTTGACATCTGTGAGGCACTGCACATCAAGAAGTCAACACCAGCAATCAACAGCCAATTAAAGCGCAACTATATTCTACCCACTTCAAGACTCAGCTCCAATATAGAAGCATCAAGAAATATGGGCCAATAGGCCCTCTGTAATTACTTTTTTTTTTTTTTTTTTTTTTTGAGATATATACAAGAGTTGTTACATTCTTGTACAGCCACTAGTACGCGTAGCGTTTCGGGCAGGTCCCTGGAATACGATCCCCTGCCGCGAAGAATCGTTTTTTCATCCAAGTACACATTTTACTGTTGCGTTAAACAGAGGCTACAGTTAAGGAATTGCGCCCAGTAAATCCTCCCCGGCCAGGATACGAACCCATGACATAGCGCTCGCGGAACGCCAGGAGAGTGTCTTACCACTACACCACGGAGACTGTGAATTCTTACCTTCAATACCCATTGTTTCGTGTTCTATCCTGTGTTGAAAGTTTTGTTCACCTCATCCAAAACTGTTGTAACATATCACCTCACCCAAAATGCTGGTATAAAATGAAAAATGAAAGCTGTTTAAATCATAGCATAAGTAAGAACTCTGTTTAGTGTTTGCAGGTAATAGTTGTGTGTGTTTAAACTAAAAGTCTTTGATAATGTAATAAGTTATTACAAAACGCGTTCAAGTGTCGCGTCAGACTAGAAATAAAAATGATTTTTGGCGAATTGATTTTTGAATTACCATCAACAGTGAAAAGAAACATAAGAAAGATCGAGAAAATTCGTGTTAGAATTATTAATCTAACTTTTTCGGTCATATATAATAATATATGTCTACAGGAAAGACTGCTACCAAAATATACTACAGGAAAGACTGCTACCAAAATATACTAATATATATATATATATATATATATATATATATATATATATATATATATATATATATATATATATATATATATATATATATATATATATATACATTACACATTTATGTCGCTAATTATGTGATGAAGTTCAACACTGGTTAAAAGTCTTTGGACAAGCTCTGGAAAATTTATTGAACTCTTAAACCGTGTGAATAACAACTCAGATGTTTACTTTGAGCTTTGTTCAAGTCTGTCCACATAATGCAGGTTACCCCCAAAAATTGTACCTCCCCTATAACACGCTCCGGCTTGCTGGACAAGAGAGTGAGGCAGGGTAGTGAGTTTCCTCACAACAGAGACAACAAAGGTGAGGGGTATATTTGAGGCAGCAGACTAACCTGTTTGGCGGCTGGCTAGGGGAGGGGGAGCTTAATGATAAATGCTGATGAGTTTTGGTTCGTATCACTCCAGTAACGTTCTTTGTTGAAGAATGGGAAAGTATTATTTTGTCAGGGGGTGGGGGGAGGGGCTAGGGAATGGCGATCAAATTTTGTTCAAGTGTGTGGATGTACTCACCTAGTTGTGTTTGCGGGGGGTTGATTTCTGGCTCTTTGGTCCCGCCTCTCAACTGTCAATCAACTGGTGTACAGATTCCTGAGCCTACTGGGCTCTATCATATCTACATATGAAATTGTGTATGGAGTCAGTATCCACCACATCACTAAGTGTGTGTGTGTGTGTGTGAACACGAGGTTGACTGCATGGATCTAGGGGCATCCTCATGAAAATGGATTCGTATTGAGTCACCTGAATAAGTCGAGGCGTTCTTTACTGAGTATAAGACTCAGCATGAGTCATACCGAGAATCGCCGCAGGGTGAGTATCGGTGACTCACCCTGGAATGTAAACATAACTGAGAGTATCTAAGAACCTCATTCCCGAACTCAATTTACACATTGAGTTGATCAAAAAGTTGTTCAATTTAAACAACTGGTACGAGGAACCCCTGAAACAAAAAATATTACGCTCAAACAACGTAATTAAGGAGAATAGTACGGACATAATGAGATCATTAAAGATTCCAATGGTATAATGATAATGAAGGCTTAAAAAAACAATATTCAAACCCTTTCAGCAGCAGAATGAGGTCTTGGAACCTCACAAGATGCCCACCCACTTGGAGTGGACGTTAGAGCGACGAATTCGCTTCATGCAGGTCGGCGTTCAATCCCCAACCGCCCAAGTGGTTGGTCATCATTCCTCCCCCCCCCTCCTGTTGGAAATTTCCAACAGTTATTCTCATTCCTAATACATCAGGATGTATTTCCTGTATTAGGCTTGATACACATCTAATATTCATTTACTAATCCTTAGTACAATGGGATGTACTTCATGTACTAAGCGTAATAATTAACTAACACAACTAATATGTAGTTTAGTATTGTAGAATTTACTGTATTAAGTTGTGCAACATCATGTAATTTCTCCTAGAATTGTGTAGTGTTGCGTCAGCCATTCACGGAGACTAAATTTCCACATATCAGTAGATTTAACACAAGTGTATCCATTTACTTTCCCTTATTAGGAATAATTATTTAGTAATCGGTTTACCTTTAGTATACAACAGTTTACTGGAATTTCTTTACCCAGCTTAATCGCTGTTCCAGTAAATAACATCATAATCTAACATCATTTCCACCACCAAGCAGGTATTGTTTTGTTTGTGCAGTCGACATTAACTGACTTGCACAGTGAGAATTAAAACATCACAACATAAAGTATTTATCTAAACCATCATGAGTGTTCATAAACGCCCCCTTCCCTATTTAGCTTTAATAAATATAATTTATGCTCGAATCCTCACGGTGAGCTATTGCGCATGCGCGACTTTCGGGACGGGGGACGGGGGGAAGAGAGGACTCTCGCCATATTCCATCAACAAGCGTGACGGAGCTCCGAAGCGAAGCGGTCAAACAAATCTTACCATCCAGACGGCATCTTTACATCCTTAGATGCTGGATTGAGGACGCAGCTTACCAGAATCACGGACACCAGTTCGGCAGGCATTCATACCTCTTAGTTTAATTTATTGAGCTCAAAGATTAACTAACATAGGTGGTCATGTCGTTATGCTGCGGGTGTAGAAAATAATCCCATATAAGTGCAGCTCTTTCCCCTCCAGATATTTAGATATTACTTTTATGTGTGTGAATACTAGTTTGGGGTGGAAATTATGGAATTATCATTATTGCAGCATGGTGTAACACCCTTGAGGAAGTGTGTGACCGCCATACCCCTCACGTGCTCCAAGTATCACAATCTCAAACTGTTGCCAGACTGGCGTACAGTGGACTGCATCTACGTCCCTCTGTCACAGCTGATATTTAATCAGTTTTTCATTGTAGCTAGTACTTTATTATTCAGAGTTCATATATTATGGTTTTACGAACCATGTATTACTTTTATGCATTATTAATCTTTACATTGCAGAGGCATTTCTTGCATTATATATTTTCTCATCATCTATGTGTGTGCATATTATACTCATTATTATTATTGCATAATATATGTTACATATAGATTAATCTCATAGAATACCCCCCCCCCCCAAAACAAAAATGTGTCATGGGAGGCTGGTTCTAGAAATATATAATTTACAGTCATTGCTTAATAGAATTTATTCACATATAATCATAGATCTATAAGCCACTGATTTTTTCATTTCATTACTCATTCTGGTCCTTCGAGCTATCTTAGAATTAATCATTATTTTGCATTCTTATAATTATACATTTTATTAGTATTATACTGGAGCCAGAATTCCCCACACCTCCCCCCGTCTCATCACAAATCCTTATCCTGATCCCTTCCACGTGCTATGTAGTCGAATTGGCTTGGTACGTTCTCCTGATAGTTCCCTTCCCTTCCCACTAGATAAAGAGATTCGTCACAGAAAGATATATAAAACATATATCGGTGTCGGAATTATATATTGGTGAAATAGGCTATATTTATAGGAAATATAGGCTACATAAATAGGAAATATTACAGACAAGCGTTGGAGATAATTCATTAAATGTTTTGAAATTACCTATAATAAGAAAAACAAGATAACTGAGTTATTACAATAAGCTATAACAAGATAAATGAGTATATGTAGTGTCAATACTGTCTTGTGATTTCGGGTTTTGAACTTCGACCCATAGAAGCCATCTCCCTAGATCTTCACTTTTGATCAATTGGCTTCGCTCTGGTCGTGCTATACAATTGAACCCCCGCACTTGACCCTAGATGTACGAGGTAACGGTCGTGCTAAACGGGTTATGGTAAACCCTCATTTAATTGTAAACTATAAACGGTTTATGGGAGTTTACATCGGAATGACTAGGTGTTCGTATAGCGACTTATCCTGTAGACTAAACATGCTCAAGTAACGTTTATTGACCTTTGATTCAGCATTCCCAAAGTTGCATTAACCTTTTCAACATTAATTCATTGTTACAATATCGTCATTTTCCTCAGATTGGTCAGAAGGGGGACTGGGAAGGGGACCCTCCCAAAAGGACCATTCCAAGGGGACCATTCCGAGACAGAAACCATATTTCCGGGTCCCATGTCCGAGGCTCTGATAGCATTGAAGAAAAGTATTCGAACCCGCTTTAGAGAACACGAAACGTTGCCTTTTAGTGAAGTCCGAATTGGTATGTGAATCTCTTTTATGGCGTCATTAAAGTAGCATTAGAGGCACTAATAGGAGTGGAAAGAACTCGGGGAAACTTGCACTCTTGGCATCGAAAGAGACACATTATTGGGCAAATGGAAACTATTGCATGAGTTCATTTACATGCATATTAGCAATGAATGACAAATAAGACATGTTAGTTGAGTTACAAGATATGAAGGAAAGTAATAATAAGAAATAAAAATGATAGTAATATGAATAAAGCATTAAAAATATTCCTTACCTATTCACTGAATTATTCACAATGCATTATATACAATCAGTAATAAACGTGTGTCACTACACTCCAGCCATTATCCACTACAGCAAGCCACTGTTGTACAAGATCAGATAAACCAGAATAATGTATTTATTACTACTTATAATGAAATGAATAACTTACAGACATCCTTTATAATCATATTATAGCTAATAATTCTTCCTTATTCATAATCTACAATGATATCATGCCTGTCAATAGGTATGTCAAATTTGACATCACAGAGGGAATAGTCAATAACTTTACACATATTTCAATGCTAGTTAACTTGAAGCCAAACTCCACACACACAGATTACTTTACTATATACATACCTTTACAGGTTCGAGGAAATCACTTAAAAATGGCCAACACAAACTATGATTACAAAGAGTCAGTTTGAATGACTTGTCTTCCATGAACGCTCCACGATCCTTAAACTCCTTTTATCCTACAAAAGAAAACAAGATAAATAACAAATAGTTAAGAACTATTTAATCTTTAAAGACTTTTACACCAACACTGAATGGGAATTAGCAATGATAGTCAACATCAATGTGTATTGTCCTGAAGTTCAATTAATTCTTGTTGTAATAGTTCCATCACCTTGTTTGTGTTCCAAAGTCTCCTGCAGATTGTAGTCTCACACACACACACACACACACACACACACACACACACACACACACACACACACACACACACACACACACACACACATACATACACGGTCAAACGGCAGAAGTGTTGTCACATTCCATTTACTTGTGTCCCGCGAGGTAAATTTTGTGTTGTCTTTTTCTTCGCTTCACAGAAGAAGTGGAGGAAGGGAAAATGAACCATTAGAGGGAAGAAAAATGAACCACTAGAGGGAGGTGAGGAGAAACACTAGAGGGTGAAGGCAGAATGAACTAGAGGGAGGGAAGAAGAAACACTAGAATACGAGAAGATGAACCGGGAGTAATCTTTGAGATGGAAGATGAGGAAGAAGACAGGAAAAAATAAAGCACAAAAATGGATGGTATATGGAGAAGTAGGATGGACTTACAGCTTTAGTAAGAGAAAGAAAAGAGTGAGAGAGTTGACAGACTGGAAATTAGTGGGATGATGACGGTTGATGAGGAGGTTATAAGGATGGATGGATGGTGTCAGATCCCATGTCACTGCCACCCTAAGCAAAGTGTTGGGACTTCAAAGGTGGATCAAACGAAAAATGGAATAAAATTTGTGTTTCCTCAATGAAATATTGAACTGTGTGTTGACTCCATGAACCGTTACCTCATTATCTTTTCTCGAATTCAATTCATTATGGAGAGGATAATATCAGTACTCACAAATACTTGTACACAATGTACTGATAAATGCAACCCGTCCTTCTAGGGTTTCCCAATGTCCAGAAAACGGTCAATGTACAGAGTCTTCTCCTAACCTACCAGAGGACCCAAAGCAGAAAACAGGACAGTGCGTCACTTTCGCCAGCCGCTTTCCATTTTCTAGTACGACGATTTTGGACCGTATGTGACGCATACGAGCGAAAAGCGACGTTTTTTTTTTGTAGGACAGGTTGCATGAATACCTGTACATCTTGCTCTTATAATGTTGGCACAAACACTATTTTGTAATATTGTAATACATCCAGAATCAATTTGCTATTAATTTCCTCGAATAAGGAAATGAAGAGCATAAATAATCCTAAATGGTTGATAGTGGAAAACGGCGCCACACAAGCCAAATACCAAGTGTTACCAAGAGGCAGGTAAAGTGTTACCAGGACGAAGGTAAAGTGTTACAAGACGCAGGTAAAGTGTTACCAAGACGCAGGAGAAGTGTTACAAGACGCAGGTAAAGTGTTACCAATACGCAGGTAAAGTGTTACCAGGACGCAGGTAAAGTGTTACAAGACGCAGGTAAAGTGTTACCAAGACGCAGGTAAAGTGTTACAAGACGCAGGTAAAGTGTTACCAAGACGCAGGTAAAGTGTTACCAGGACGCAGGTAAAGTGTTACCAAGACGCAGGTAAAGTGTTACCAGGACGCAGGTAAAGTGTTACCAAGACGCAGGTGAAGTGTTACCAAGACGCAGGTAAAGTGTTACCAAGACGCAGGTGAAGTGTTACCAAGACGCAGGTAAAGTGTTACCAAGACGCAGGTAAAGTGTTACCAAGACGCAGGTAAAGTGTTACCAAAACGCAGGTAAAGTGTTACCAAGACGCAGGTAAAGTGTTACCAAGACGCAGGTAAAGTGTTACCAAGACGCAGGTAAAATAGCATCATAAAGCCAGCAGTTGGATGCTGTTTCTGGCTCTCTGCCACTACTCTTTCATCTCGGAAAGAAGAGCATCAAGGGACCCGCCCAGGTCGCTGGATAGCGATCAATACTCCACAATGGAAAGACGGATTATTAAAGATTGGCTGACGTGTAGTAAAGACGTTTCCCGTTCGCGTAGGATGGAATGACAGATGATGATAAGGATGATGATGATAGGCAAGACGGTTGTGGATTGATACAGATTCAAGGCAAGGTGTATTATGGGTGAAGAATAATGCATCTTCAAGACAAGGTGTATGCAATTTCAGGAATGATAATGACTGAAAGCGAAATATGCTTGAGGAATTCTTCTCTAGACAATTGAAAGCATGAAGGAACTAATATTTACAATTGGGTTAAGAAAGGCATAATTACTGATACATTATATATATATATATATATATATATATATATATATATATATATATATATATATATATATATATATATATATGTGTGTGTGTGTGTGTGTGTGTATATCACGAAAATAAACACGTGATTAAAAATGTGACAGTGTCAGACCACGGAGGAAAATTGAAACAGGAATTTCCTTAAGTACTTTCGTATATTAATACATCTTCAGAAGGAGTGATTTTACAGGTCGAATACTGGACATAAATAGGCAGGAGAGAATGGTGGAGTGAGGTGACGTACAATACGTGGACACTGCTGAGGGCCTATTGGCCCATCCGATGCAGCAACCACACACAGGCCCACATATGGATAATCATAGCATAAAATAGTAAATATTTACAATGAATTAGTGAGACAAATGTGTTCCAATGATCTTACTTAAATCGCCCTTTAATTGAACTATTAAAAATGGATCTAAGTTATATATACCACTGCTAATGTTCAAATTACTTTCTTTTGTGATCTGTATCAAAGCAGATTCAATTATGTTTCTGTTTTAGGTGCTATTACAATTCGTTATTGAAGAAGCCATCTCCCAATCAATTTGGTGAGCATATTCTGACAGATGAACAAACAAAGCATTAGACTATTGGCCATGTCTTACAGAGTATTTATGTTGCGAAATTCTTCATTTCAAATCTTTGGAAGTTTACCCAACATAGAACTTATTACAGTCTTTACAAGGTATTTTATAAATGACACAATTATTAAAGCAAGAAAAAGTAAGATTAATAATTCTAACACGAATTTTCTCAATATTTCTTGTATTTCTTTTCACTGTTGATGGTAACTGAAAAGTCAATTCTTCTAAATTCATTTTTATTTCTAGTCTGACGCAACACTTGAACGCGTTTCGTAATAACTTATTACAATTTCAAAGACTTTAGTTTATACACACACAACTATAACTGAACAGAGTTTAAACATCTTCCATTTTATACCTGCATTTGGGTGAAGTGATATGTTACAACAGTTTTGGATGAGGTGAAAACAAACTTTCAACACAAGACAGAACACGAAACAATGGGTATAATATTTTGTAAGTTAAAGGGAAGAATGGAAGTAACTGCAAAGGGCCTATTGGCCCATATTTCTTGATGCTTCTTTATTGGTGCAGAGTCTTGAAATGGGTAGAATATAGTTGTGCATTAATTGGCTGTTGATTACTGGTGTCGACTTCTTAATGTGTAGTGCCTTGCAGATATCAAGCCGCCTGCTATCGCTGTATCCATCGATGATTTCCGAGTTTTTTGTTAAGACTTCTCTGGTGATGGTCTGGTTGTGGGAAGAGATTATATGTTCCTTAATGGAGCCCTGTTGCTTATGCATCGTTAATCGCCTGGAAAGAGATGTTGTCTTGCGAATATACTGAATTCTTTGAGGCTTACAGTCCCCAAGTGGGCATTTGAAGGCATAGACGACATTGGTCTCTTTTAAAGCGTTCTGGTGTGTGTCTGGAGAGTTTCTCATGAGTAGGTTGGCCGTTTTCTTGGTTTCATAGTAGATCGTCAATTGTATCTTCTGATTTTTGTCTGTAGGGATAACGTTTCTATTAACAATATCTTTCAGGACCCTTTCCTCCGTTTTATGAGCTGTGGAAAAGAAGTTCCTCTAAAATAGTCTAATAGGGGGTATAGGTGTTGTGTTAGTTGTCTCTTCAGAGGTTGCATGGCGTTTCACTTTCCTTCTTCTGATGTCTTCAACGAAACCATTGGAGACGCCGTTGTTGACTAGGACCTGCCTTACCCTACAGAGTTATTCATCGACTTGATTCCATCCTGATCTGTGGCTGAGAGCACGGTCGACATAAGCGTTAACGACACTCCTCTAGTACCTATCTGGGCAGTCACTGTTGGCATTTAGGCTCATTCCTATGTTTGTTTCCTTAGTGTAGACTGCAGTGTGGAAACCTCCGCTCCTTTCCATGACTGTTACATCTAGAAAGGGCAGTTTCCCATCCTTCTCCATCTCGTAATTGAAACGCAACACAGAATTCCGCTCAAATGCCTCCTTCAGCTCCTGCAGATGTCTGACATCAGGTACCTGTGTAAAAATGTCGTCAACATACCTGCAGTATATGGCCGGTTTCAAGTTCATGTCGACTAAGACCTTTTGTTCGATGGTACCCATGTAGAAGTTCGCAAACAGGACACCTAGGGAAGAACCCTTGGCGACCCCATCTACTTGCTACTACATGTGCCCCTCCGGGCTCAAGAAGGGTGCCTCTTTAGTACAAGCTTGGAGTAGTTTCTTTATAATGTTTTCTGGTATGTCAAGAGGAGTACAGGCCGGATCACGATATACTCTGTCCTCTATCATCCCGATTGTATCATCCACAGGTACGTTGGTAAACAGTGATTCTACGTCCAACGAGGATCTTATCCCTATGGCCCGTGTTCCCCGCAGTAAGTCAACAAATTCCTTTGGAGACTTCAGGCTGAAGGTGCGATGGACATAAGGAGTCAGCAAGCCGTTGAGTCGCTTCGCCAGTCTTTTCGTGGGTGTGGGTATCTGGCGGATGATTGGCCGAAGTGGGTTTCCAGGCTTATGTGTCTTGACATTTCCATACGTGTATCCAGGCTTATATTCCCCAATAATCTTTGGCAGGTGGAGTCCGGATTTCTTGGCGTTCACAGTTTCAATCAATTTGTTGACCTTTGCTTTCAATCGGAATTGAAAAGGGACCCATAGCCTCGGAGAAGAAAATAAAAAGTATTCAGAGGAGAACTTGTGGTTTCTCACTGAACACTAATACTATCTTTTCCTATCACCCCCATTCTTTTGTATGTACACATATATATTTGCTTTATTTGAATTTGAACTTTGTTACAAAAAAGGAGGTACATATAGGTTACAAATATGGTTACCATAAGTTGTCGAGTTCCTCCAGCTCCTCAGATGGTGGGCAGGAACCCTGGATGCAGTGCACATTTCCCCTCTGTATCGCCACGCTGAGGCGCTGGAAAAGAAAGCTGGCAGCTCTAGGGTCCCTTGTGGTTTCAATGAGCCTAGAACCCAGTTCCTTCAATAAACTGGTAGCACTTTTACCCCAGGTGTCGAGTGTCTCAGAAGCAATGGGGACAAAATTGTAGTGGTGATCCAGTTCCCTATACTTATGGGATTTGGCTGCTTCCCTGTGGGGAGCAGCGCCACCTGGTTGTGCAACACTGAGGTCAATGTAAGTGTTAGCCAGGGTTGATATGCACGTGTAGTCCCATACCAACTGCTTGCTATTCTTCCAGGGGTTCACTGTGATACCATCCGGGCGACCAATATGAGCATCAGAGTTACGGGGCGTTAGATAACGGGGCAATCTTTCAGCTGGGCATCCAGCTGTGGTGAGGCTCCTCTTGATGATGTCTTTAACTTCACTGCGCCTCGAGTGCCATCCACCTGTGCTTTGGCAGAGTTCGCCATGGTGGCCGTACCTGTCAGCCACCACCTCGTCGCAAATATACCTATATCTGGTGTGGATTGGGGCAGCAAGGCGGAGGGCCACAGCAATTCGGAGGGCGTGTGGTGTGAGACGCGTGCCAGTTGCCGACATTGCATTGGGGTTGCTATATATATATATATATATATATATATATATATATATATATATATATATATATATATATATATATATATATATATGCGAACAAGCCGTAATGGTCCCCAGGACTATATGCGTCTGAAAACTCACAACCCAGAAGTGACTCGAACCCATACTCCCAGGAGCAACGCAACTGGTAACTACAGGGCGCCTTAATCTGCTTGACCATCACGGCTGGACAAAAGGAAGTGATTGCCGAAGCTATTTGAAACCACTTCCCTGCCGGCAACTCGGATGGTAATCTTGGGCATAGCATTTTATCAAATCACCTCATTCTTTGGGGCACACGTGAGGAACACAAATGCCGGCGGGGAATTGGTTCAAATAGCTTCGGCTATCACTTCCTTTTGTCCGGCCGTGATGGTCAAGCGGATTAAGGCGCCCTGTAGTTACCAGTTGCATTGCTCCTGGAAGTATGGGTTCGAGTCACTTCTGGGGTGTGAGTTTTCAGACATATATATATATATATATATATATATATATATATATATATATATATATATATATATATATATATATATATATATATATATATATATATATATATGCGAACAAGCCTGAATGGAGTCATATATATATATATATATATATATATATATATGTCGTACCTAGTAGCCAGAACGCACTTCTTGGACTACTATGCAAGGCCCGATTTGCCTAATAAGCCAAGTTTTCCTGAATTAATATATTTTCTCTAAGTTTTTTCTTATGAAATGATAAAGCTACCCATTTCATTATGTATGAGGTAAAAAATTTTTATTGCAGTTAAAATTAATGTAGATATATGACCGAACCTAACCAACCCTACCTAACCTAACCTAACCTATCTTTATACGTTAGGTTAGGTTAGGTAGCCGAAAAAGTTAGGTTAGGTTAGGTTAGGTAGGTTAGGTTGTCGAAAAACAATTAATTCATGAAAACTTGGCTTATTAGGCAAATTGGGCCTTGCATAGTAGGCTGAGAAGTGCGTTCTGGCTACTAGGTACGACATATATATATATATATATATATATATATATATATATATATATATATATATATATATATATATATATATATATATATATATATATATGTCGTACCTAGTAGCTAGAACGCACTTCTCGGCCTACTATGCAAGGCCCGATTTGCCTAATAGGCCGAGTGATTTTCTTTATTTTCAATAAATTGTTTCCAGTTGGTTTATTTTAAATATTTTTATTATAATTTGTCAAGAACATAAATTATTGACTTAGTTTTGTTTGTTTAGGTTATATACAATAGATATATACAAGAGTTGTTACATTCGGGCAAGTCCTTAATCCTATGGTCCCTGGAATACGATCCCCTGCCGTGAAGAATCGTTTTTTCATCCAAGTACACATTTTACTGTTGCGTTAAACAGAGGCTACAGTTAAGGAATTGCGCCCAGTAAATCCTCCCCGGCCAGGATACGAACCCGTGACATAGAGCTCGCGGAACGCCAGGCGAGTGTCTTACCACTACACCACGGAGACTGCTTAAGGTTAGGTAGGGTTGGTTAGGTTAGGTTAGGTAGGGTTGGTTAGGTTCGGTTATATATCTACGTCAGTTGTAACGTAGTTTAAAAAAATTAACTCATACATAAAGAAATGGATAGCTTTATCATTTCATGATTTTTTTTTTTTAAATATTGAAAATCAGGATAACTTTGCTTATTAGGCAAATCGGGCCTTGCATAGCAGGCCGAGAAGTGCATTCTGGCTGCTAGGTACGACATATATATATATATATATATATATATATATATATATATATATATATATATATATATATATATATATATATATATATTGTCACAGTAAAGTCTCTAGGAAGAGATTCGGCCTACTCCATTATGGCCTATTCTACTCAATCACGTCTATGTAATAAAGAACTGCAGCCAAGAACAACAACAACAACTTCTTCCAGACGTCTAGACAATACCACCAGTCTACCAGTCCCCCTTCTGTACCAAGGCCTGCACCTGGGTTGCTGGGAGGCCACGCCCTCAGTAACAAGCAGTTAAAGGAGCAGGTTCATAGTTTAAAGAATACATCAGCGCCCTCTGCTCGGTCGATATTCTGTATATATAGGACTACCAAGCTCTCCAAGCTTCAGATTACTCCTGTGTGCTCAACTGAGTAGACCTGTTGACACATCTCGTTGTGGTAACAGATTTAGTCAGACTAGGTCATGGTATTCTGCATCATATATTATTTTGCACCTTAACGTAACGTAAATTTGATTATTCGTATTGTTTATTTTGCACATTTTGTACTACAGCCAAGCCTGGATGTTTTTTGTAACTTGTTTAGTTTATTTTTAAAGTAAAGTATTTTTAAATGTTTTTTCGCTCTGCGTTATCCTACAATTTACCACACTGTGAAGACACCTTTAGCAGTTTAATTTTTTTTCTTTTTTCTTTTTAAATATTTTGTGACTGGCATTACAGACTGCACCACCACCAACATTACCGTCACAATATATATATGTATATATATATATATATATATATATATATATATATATATATATATATATATATATATATATATATATATATATATATATATATATATATATATGTCGTACCTAGTAGCCAGAACTCACTTCTCAGCCTACTATGCAAGGCCCGATTTGCCTAATAAGCCAAGTTTTCCTGAAATAATATATTTTCTCTATTTTTTTTCTTATGAAATGATAAAGCCAGCCATTTCATTATGTATGAGGTCAATTTTTTTTTATTGGTGTTAAAATTAACGTAGATATATGACCGAACCTAACCAACCCTACCTAACCTAACCTAACCTATCTTTATAGGTTAGGTTAGGTTAGGTAGCTGAAAAAGGTAAGTTAGGTTAGGTTAGGTAGGTTAGGTAGTCGAAAAACAACTAATTCATGAAAACTTGGCATATTAGGCAAATCGGGCCTTGCATAGTAGGCTGGGAAGTGCGTTCTGGCTACTAGGTACATTATATATATATATATATATATATATATATATATGTCGTACCTAATAGCCAGAACGCACTTCTCAGCCTACTATTCAAGGCCCGATTTGCCTAATAAGCCAAGTTTTCATGAATTAATGTTTTTTCGTCTACCTAACCTACCGAACCTAACCTAACCTAGCTTTTTTTGGCTACCTAACCTAACCTTACCTATAAATATAGGTTAGGTTAGGTTAGGTAGGGTTGGTTAGGTTCGGTCATATATCTACGTTAATTTTAACTCCAATAAAAAAAAATTGACCTCATACATAGAGAAAAGGGTTGCTTTATCATTTCATAAGAAAAAAATTATAGTAAATATATTAATTCAGGAAAACTTGGCTTATTAGGCAAATCGGGCCTTGAATAGTAGGCTGAGAAGTGAGTTCTGGCTACTAGGTACGACATATATATATATATATATATATATATATATATATATATATATATATATGTCGTACCTAATAGCCAGAACGCACTTCTCAGCCTACTATTCAAGGCCCGATTTGCCTAATAAGCCAAGTTTTCATGAATTAATGTTTTTTCGTCTACCTAACCTACCTAACCTAACCTAACCTAGCTTTTTTTGGCTACCTAACCTAACCTTACCTATAAATATAGGTTAGGTTAGGTTAGGTAGGGTTGGTTAGGTTCGGTCATATATCTACGTTAATTTTAACTCCAATAAAAAAAAATTGACCTCATACATAGAGAAAAGGGTTGCTTTATCATTTTAAAAGAAAAAAATTATAGTAAATATATTAATTCATGAAAACTTGGCTTATTAGGCAAATCGGGCCTTGAATAGTAGGCTGAGAAGTGAGTTCTGGCTATTAGGTACGACATATATATATATATATATATGTCGTACCTAGTAGCCAGAACGCACTTCTCAGCCTACTATGCAAGGCCCGATTTGCCTAATAAGCCAAGTTTTCATGAATTAATTGTTTTTCGACTACCTAACCTACCTAACCTAACCTAGCTTTTTTTGGCTACCTAACCTAACCTTACCTATAAAGATAGGTTAGGTTAGGTTAGGTAGGGTTGGTTAGGTTCGGTCATATATCTACGTTAATTTTAACTCCAATAAAAAAAAATTGACCTCATACATAGTGAAAAGGGCAGCTTTATCATTTCATAAGAAAAATATTATAGAAAATATATTAATTCAGGAAAACTTGGCTTATTAGGCAAATCGGGCCTTGCATATGTTACGGTGCCCTCTCCTGATTCTTTCGTTTGCCGGCTTAAAGAGTCATATCAGCTCTCCCTACTGATTCTCTGAGGTTCAGGGAGTCTAATGATATATGTGGCGACCAGACCGGCTGCCAGTTAAGGGAAGGAAGTTATATTATAAGTTGTAAATAAAGGAAAATTGGCGCCCTGTTATAAAATGAAACAGTATCCCCTATGGCAGATATGACCTTTTGGAAGGAACATTAGCCGATCGCGGATTGACCGACGTGGGTCGCGGGCGACCAATCAGGGCCCGCCATGACGTCACCGGGTGCCCCGGGCGGCGCCAACGTCAGAGTGGTTCTGACCTGGGAAGCGACAGGACGCGCCTCGGTCTGCTCTCAAGGATTGGAGGCTCTGCAAGCCTTGTTCAGTGGATTGAGCTGGCCATCGCAGCCCATCATAGTTATTGGAGACCCTGCGCTTCTGGGAAGCAAAAGAGGAACCAAGTTCATTGAGCAGAGAAGTGCCAAACTTGGAAAATAGTCGGCGACGACGCTGGGCGGCGCCGCTGGCTGGACGTTGAGGTCTGGGAGATGGGCGGGCAGGCCTAGCTGTGACTGGGGTCACATCCACTGAGAATCTTGGAAGGACGACACCGTGCCTAGGACAAGGAGCACCGCCTTGTGGGAGAGGCGAGTGTGGGGAAAAATAGTGATTAGCTCAGCGCCCATCGATGAACCAGGATTGGGGTAGCTGAATCTCAGGGATTGGAACGGCGACGACGCGAAGGCTCCACGACACCTGAGGACCTGTGGAACGTCCTGGATCGTCAAGGATCGACCCAAGGAAGCGTGGGAACCTCACACCATCGAAAGACAGGCGTCGTGAGCCAGGAATGTAAGGTAGATCATTTTCCCTCCCATTACCCCTTGTATGAGTAGGCTAGTTAGGCCACAATATTTACTTGTGTATGTGGCAGCAAGACTTGATTACTTTAATAGTAGAATAGGCTGAAAGGCAGCTTGAGTCCAGGACTGTCAGAGAGGACAGTGTGTATGGATGGCAGGACAGTGAAGAAGAGGTGCCGACGTGGTGAAGAGGCCCTCCTGTGAGAGTGTGAGACTCCGGTCTTCCTGCCCAGTTGAAGGAGTGTTGGAGGTCGTGGAAGAAGAGGCTGACGATCTCCAGACTCATTATCCATATTCCATATTCATGTATTACTTGTGATTGTGTGTGTGTGTTCATGTAATTTGCATCAGTAAATCCACACATTTTATTACTGTGTTTGAGTGTGCCTCCATTTATGATATTTCTCTGTGAGCATACATTTCTGGCTACAAACAATATATAATACACCCACTGAACTGCATTGCTGGGGTGCAGATATAATAACCCAGCTGGCGACCTTGCTAAGAGGAAGATAGAGAAGACAGGCGGGAAAGGAGTTCCTGCAACCTTTTTTGTCTGGCAGGCAAGACTCAGGGAGGTTATGGTTATAGGTAAGCCTGAGTCTTTCTTCACTCCCCCACGGGTCTAGGCCGGAACTGTTAACAGCAGTTTCCCCGTGTTTGACTGAAGGGCTTCCAGGGTGAATCAGTGGCACCCCTTTGTGGTGGAAGCAAAGACCTGCGGAGGTGGGCATTGTTGGTCCTCTCTTGTGTGACCAAGGAGACTCCGGTGAATCCATGGAGTCGGAGGGGCTGAGTATTTGGGCCTTTGAGCCCCTAGCAGCCGAGTGTTAGCAGAGCCCCGGACCAGCCCACCCCCACGTGACAGAGAACTGGCGACCTTGCCAGGATTCGAACCCCAGTAGCCAAGAACTGGGAACTTCGCCAGGAAGCATGGATCAAGCTACAGTGTGGACCAAATTTCAAGACAAGTGTTGCCAGGGTACTAATACAGTGTGGCCAGTGAATTCGGTGGTACTGTTACTCAACCAGCTAAGGGACTGAAACGGTGAAATTAGTGCCTACTAACTTGTCTGTGCTGTCGTGTATGCTCAATGATATAGAGATGGAGGAGGGCAAAGTAAAGAAATTTATTGACACAAGGGACGAGAGAATTTTGGAGGAGTGTACCAAGGCCCAGCTCCAACAAATGGCAAACCACTTTGGGATCAGGTTGAGGACGACTAAGGGAGCGGAGCGAAGGATAGAGATCATGGCACAGCTCACAGCTCGAGAGGAGGCGACGGGAGAGGAGCCATCTCAAGAGGAGCCGTCCCGAGGAGAGCCGTCGCAAGGTGAACCGTCCCGACTAGAGCCTACCCAAGCGCCTACCAGTGTGGAGAGAATTCACAGTGAACATGGGAGCAGTGGAAGGTCCAGCTGTAGTAAGAGGAGCCTGCAACTGGAAATAATGAAGATGCAACTGGAAGCCCAGCTGCGACGAGAGGAGAGAGAAGCGCAAATGCAGCGAGAGGAGCGAGAAGCTCGGCTGCAGCGAGAAGAAGGAGAGAGACAACTGCGACTGGAGGAGATAAAGGCAAAGAAAGAAGTCGAATTGCGTCGCGTTGAACGTGGTCTGCCCTCACTACCTGCACGGCGGGATGACCTCAAGGTAAGGGAACGTGACTTACCTACGTTCGAACCACAGGAAGCTGAGGCGTTCTTCGAACACTTTGAACGGATAGCAACTCTGAAGGAGTGGCCAGAAGATGATTGGGCTGCTCTGGTCCAGGGCAGGTTGACTGGTGAGGCCCGGGAAGCCTATAACATGCTGGACCTAGAGGAGTGTACTAGTTACGACGCGATTAAGAATGCGGTGCTCCACTCATTCCGGCTGACTCCGGAGATGTACCGGAAGCGGTTCAGAGAGTGTACAAAAGCGTCGGGAAAGACTTACGCCGAGACCGCCAGGGATATGGAACGGAAATTCCTACGATGGTTGAAGGCGGAGGAAGCGGAGTCGGTGGATGATATCAAACGACTGATAGTGATGGAGAAGTTCATGTCGGTGCTCCATCCTGAGTTGCGAGTAAGGGTGAGAGAAGCAGGTATTAAGGACCTGAAGGCTGCAGCGGATCGAGCCGACATGCTGGAGGAGGCACTACATATCAGGAGGGAGGGGCCGCCCAGACACTCGCCTTACCCCAGGTCGGGAGGGAACTTTAGGAGTTCAGGAGGAGCGAGGACGGGTGGGGAGTCTCCCAAGAGTAGTGTGCCCGATGAAGTAACGTGGTTCAAGAGCTCAAGAGACGCGGGGAGGAAGCCCCAAGCTGTGAGCAGTGGACCTAACTCGGGAGCAAGTGCTGCAGTCCCGGATACGACGACAGGGAGTCCAAGGAGGACCCAGGGGACGTCTGCAAGTGGTACCGCCAGAGTGACTAGCGAGTGGCCGCCCAGGGGAGGCAGCCGATGCTACAACTGTGGCGTGAGAGGACATTATGCCCGCGAGTATGAGGAGCACCAAAGGAATGTAGGATTAATGTTGGAAGAGGAGAGAGTGTTTGTTCACACCCCATATTATAGTGGACCCAACGTGAATGGTTGGGAAATGAAGTTGGGTGAACATCCCTTCGTTTTCGGGGCCAACGTGAAGTTTGGAAAGTCAGACCCAGTGGAGGTTGCCGTGCTTCGAGATACGGGTGCTGACATAAGTATGGTGACCAGGAGTATTCTCCCCAAGGAATTTAATGATTCACCTGTGGGAGTGGTGAGGATACGCAGTGTGGGGGAGGAATACAGGTTGCCACTTCACGAAGTACAGCTGATTGCCGACTGCGGAGTCGAGAAAGCTATAGTAGCTGTAGCCCCTAAGTTACCCCTAGAGCATGTACAGATGGTGCTGGGTAATGACCTCGGAGGAGGCAGGATACAACCCGATTGGGCCAGGAGTGCCTATGTTGCAAGCAGCAGTACAACCCTGCCAGGTGAGGTATCGGTCGTTCCAGATGGTGGTGAGGAAGCCGACTTCGCCAGGGAAAACGTCGCCAGAGACGACGATAACGAGGGCGAGAGTGCAGAGAGGTCGTCGGAGGTTGTGGAAAACCCCGACGGGGACCTCCGACTAAGCCTGATGATGCGTGTAGAGGAGTGGCGAGGAGCAGCTGTACAAACGCCTGGGGCGGTGAAGAGGCTGCAGACCGCACTCCCTCCATACAGAAACGTGAATAAAGTAAGCTCAGTGGATGAGCGAACGGCAGTGAGGGGCAGAGTGGAGGAGCCACGACGCAAGGCACCCTATGCCGGCCAGATGAATAGTGGTAGGTGCAAGATGAACCACCGTGGTGAGGTGAGCCACAGGGAGGTGGATGAGCCCAACCACGAACCGAAGAAGACGTCTACAGGGAAGAGAATCTCCTGGAGGAGTGAAGATGTTCGTCGGGAACGAAGGAGCGAGTGGTATAGGAAAGGCAATACGAAGAAAGCAGGGAATAGGTACACCCAGGGTAGGCGCCAGCCTAACCAGAGGGGCATTGGGCCATCGCAAAAGCCTAGTGTGGAAGAGAGGAAGCTGCTGGATGGAGTGCAGGTTACAAGTGCCACTGTGAGGAGACAACGCACCTATGGGAGAAGAGGAACCGAGAAGAGAGAAGATTGGCGAAGAGGAGATCATGAGAGGAAACATGGAGTACCTGTAGGACGCAGTGGAAATGCAAGACTATCTCGGAGTGCACGACGCGGTGGAGGCGCTGCATGCACTGAATCTTACAGTGGTAACGAGCCGTGGGAGTACAACCGTAGCCACGGAGAGGGGATTTCATATAGGTGTTCAGGGAACACCCATCACACCCGTTCCTATGTGAGGAGGAGATATAATGAGGCGAGTGACTGGCAAGGTGGAACGAGCCACATCGCCAACTGGAGGAGTGACACTTCAGGAACGGAGGGAGCAAGAGTATAAGTTGCCCTCTTGAGTGCTGCTCTTCCGATATGACTCTTATTTTAAGGGGAGGGGTATGTTACGGTGCCCTCTCCTATTTCTTTCGTTTGCCGGCTTAAAGAGTCATATCAGCTCTCCCTACTGATTCTCTGAGGTTCAGGGAGTCTAATGATATATGTGGCGACCAGACCGGCTGCCAGTTAAGGGAAGGAAGTTATATTATAAGTTGTAAATAAAGGAAAATTGGCGCCCTGTTATAAAATGAAACAGTATCCCCTATGGCAGATATGACCTTTTGGAAGGGACATTAGCCGATCGCGGATTGACCAACGTGGGTCGCGGGCGACCAATCAGGGCCTGCCATGACGTCACCGGGTGCCCCGGGCGGCGCCAACGTCAGAGTGGTTCTGACCTGGGAAGCGACAGGACGCGCCTCGGTCTGCTCTCAAGGATTGGAGGCTCTGCAAGCCTTGTTCAGTGGATTGAGCTGGCCATCGCAGCCCATCATAGTTATTGGAGACCCTGCGCTTCTGGGAAGCAAAAGAGGAACCAAGTTCATTGAGCAGAGAAGTGCCAAACTTGGAAAATAGTCGGCGACGACGCTGGGCGGCGCCGCTGGCTGGACGTTGAGGTCTGGGAGATGGGCAGGCAGGCCTAGCTGTGACTGGGGTCACATCCACTGAGAATCTTGGAAGGACGACACCGTGCCTAGGACAAGGAGCACCGCCTTGTGGGAGAGGCGAGTGTGGGGAAAAATAGTGATTAGCTCAGCGCCCATCGATGAACCAGGATTGGGGTAGCTGAATCTCAGGGATTTGGAACGGCGACGACGCGAAGGCTCCACGACACCTGAGGACCTGTGGAACGTCCTGGATCGTCAAAGATCGACCCAAGGAAGCGTGGGAACCTCACACCATCGAGGGACAGGCGTCGTGAGCCAGGAATGTAAGGTAGATCATTTTCCCTCCCATTACCCCTTGTATGAGTAGGCTAGTTAGGCCACAATATTTACTTGTGTATGTGGCAGCAAGACTTGATTACTTTAATAGTAGAATAGGCTGAAAGGCAGCTTGAGTCCAGGACTGTCAGAGAGGACAGTGTGTATGGATGGCAGGACAGTGAAGAAGAGGTGCCGACGTGGTGAAGAGGCCCTCCTGTGAGAGTGTGAGACTCCGGTCTTCCTGCCCAGTTGAAGGAGTGTTGGAGGTCGTGGAAGAAGAGGCTGACGATCTCCAGACTCATTATCCATATTCCATATTCATGTATTACTTGTGATTGTGTGTGTGTGTTCATGTAATTTGCATCAGTAAATCCACACATTTTATTACTGTGTTTGAGTGTGCCTCCATTTATGATATTTCTCTGTGAGCATACATTTCTGGCTACAAACAATATATAATACACCCACTGAACTGCATTGCTGGGGTGCAGATATAATAACCCAGCTGGCGACCTTGCTAAGAGGAAGATAGAGAAGACAGGCGGGAAAGGAGTTCCTGCAACCTTTTTTGTCTGGCAGGCAAGACTCAGGGAGGTTATGGTTATAGGTAAGCCTGAGTCTTCCTTCACTCCCCCACGGGTCTAGGCCGGAACTGTTAACAGCAGTTTCCCCGTGTTTGACTGAAGGGCTTCCAGGGTGAATCAGTGGCACCCCTTTGTGGTGGAAGCAAAGACCTGCGGAGGTGGGCATTGTTGGTCCTCTCTTGTGTGACCAAGGAGACTCCGGTGAATCCATGGAGTCGGAGGGGCTGAGTATTTGGGCCTTTGAGCCCCTAGCAGCCGAGTGTTAGCAGAGCCCCGGACCAGCCCACCCCCACGTGACACATAGTAGGCTGAGAAGTGAGTTCTGGCTACTAGGTACGACATATATATATATATATATATATATATATATATATATATATATATATATATATATATATATATATATATATATATATATATATATATATGTATATATATATATATGTCGTACCTAGTAGCCAGAACTCACTTCTCAGCCTACTATTCAAGGCCCGATTTGCCTAATAAGCCAAGTTTTCATGAATTAATATATTTACTATAATTTTTTTCTTATGAAATGATAAAGCAACCCTTTTCTCTATGTATGAGGTCAATTTTTTTTTATTGGACTTAAAATTAACGTAGATATATGACCGAACCTAACCAACCCTACCTAACCTAACCTAACCTATATTTATAGGTAAGGTTAGGTTAGGTAGCCAAAAAAAGCTAGGTTAGGTTAGGTTAGGTAGGTTAGGTAGACGAAAAAACATTAATTCATGAAAACTTGGCTTATTACGCAAATCGGGCCTTGAATAGTAGGCTGAGAAGTGCGTTCTGGCTATTAGGTACGACATATATATATATATATATATATATATATATATATATATATATATATATATATATATATATATATATATATATATATATATATGTCGTACCAAGTAGCCAGAACTCACTTCTCAGCCTACTATGCAAGGCCCGATTTGCCTAATAAGCCAAGTTTTCCTGAATCAATATATTTTCTCTAATTTTGTTCTTATGAAATGATAAGGCTACCCATTTCAATATGAATGAGGTCAATTTTTTTTTATTGGAGTTAAAATTAACGTAGATATATGACCGAACCTAACCAACCCTACCTAACCTAACCTAACCTATCTTTATAGGTTAGGTTTGGTTAGGTAGCCGAAAAAGTTAGGTTAGGTTTGGTTAGGTAGGTTAGGTAGTCGAAAAAACATTAATTCATGAAAACTTGGCTTATTAGGCAAATCGGGCCTTGCATAGTAGGCTGAGAAGTGCGTTCTGGCTACTAGGTACGACATATATATATATATGTATATATATATATGTCGTACCTAGTAGCCAGAACGCACTTGTCAGCCTACTATGCAAGGCTCTATTTGCCTAATATGCCAAGTTTTCATGAATTAATTGTTTTTCGACTACCTAACCTACCTAACCTAACCTAACCTAACTTTTTCGGCTACCTAACCTAACCTAACCTATAAAGATAGGTTAGGTTAGGTTAGGTAGGGTTGGTTAGGTTCGGTCATATATCTACGTTAATTTTAACTCCAATAAAAAAAAATTGACCTCATACATAATGAAATGGGTAGCTTTATCATTTCATAAGAAAAAAATTAGAGAAAATTTATTAATTCATGAAAACTTGGCTTATTAGGCAAATCGGGCGTTTCATAGTAGGCTGAGAAGTGCGTTCTGGCTACTAGGTACGACATATATATATATATATATATATATATATATATATATATATATATATATATATATATATATATATATATATATATATATATATATTATTAAATATGACCGAAAAAGTAAGATTAATAATTCTAACACGAATTTTCTCAATCTTTCGTACATTTCTTTTCACTGTTCGAGGTAATTCAAAAATCAATTCTCCAAAATTCATTTTTATTTTTCCTCAATTCTCAAATTGAATTTTATTCAATTCTCCAAAATTCATATTTGTAAACTAAAGTCTTTGAAAATGTAATAAGTTTTACAAAACGCTCTCGTGTCGCGTCAGACTAGAAATAAAAATGAATTTTGGAGAATTGATTTTTGAATTACCTCCAACAGTGAAAAGAAATGTACGAAAGATTGAGAAAATTCGTGTTAGAATTATTAATCTTACTTTTTCGGTCATATTTAATAATATATGTCTACAGGAAAGACTGCTACCAAAGTATACTAATATATATATATATATATATATATATATATATATATATATATATATATATATATATATATATATATATATATATATATATATATATATATATTTAAGATGAATAGGAAAACCAGGGATATACTGAACATCTTGTATCAGAATCTTTACTTTAAAAAACATAACGTTTCGAATACTTCTCGTATTCATCATCAGATCTAAAAGAAAAAACAGAAATCACAATCAAATAGCTGGTAAACAAAGAACTCATACTGAATATAATTGCCTATCAAAGAAAGGAAAATACTTAAAAAACAAAACACTTAAGCGCACTTAAATTATTAGAACCATTAACGCATAATGAATTTACTGTGAGAAATTCTCAGGATTTTGTAAAAGAACTTTCCTCTTTAAATTTTGAGTTCCCAACTATAATGGCCAGTTTCGATGTTGAATCACTTTTTACTAATATTCCTCTGTTGGAAACCATTGATATCTGTGTAAGTCAATTATTTGCTGACACTAACTTAGTGTCTGGATTTTGTAGTAAAATATTCAGACTGCTGTTAGAAATAGCAGTTAAAGACTCCATCTTTATGTTTAATAATATTTATTATAAACAAATTGATGGAGTAGCAATGGGGTCTCCTTTAGGTCCTGCACTGGCTAATGCTTTTTTGAGTTTTCACGAAATAAATTGGCTTGATAATTGTCCTTCGGCCTTTAAACCAGTCTTGTACAGGAGATATGTAGATGACACTTTTTGTTGTTTAGGGACCAGTGTCATATTGAGAAATTTAGAGAGTATCTTAATGCACAACATAGTAATATACGGTTTACTGCAGAGTGTGAAGTTGATAATTCATTGTCGTTTCTTGATGTAAAAGTGAATAACCTTAATGGGTTCAACACTAATGTTTTAAGGAAACCAACCTTTACTGGTTTAGGTTTAAATTTTAATTCCTTTGTTCCTGATATTTTTAAGAAAAATGCTATTAACACTCTACTGAATAGGGCCTTTGTTTTATGTTCTAATTGGAATAACTTTGATCAGGAAATAAATTTTCTTGTGAAATTTTTTTCAAATAATGGTTATCCTGTGCATATGGTTTATACTTTTATAAGGAATTTCTTAAATAAGAAGTTTCACCCATTGTGTAGGATTACTACAGTGGAAAGGGATCTTAAATATATTAAATTACCATTTTATGGCAGTATTAGCTTTTCTGTAAGGAGTCGTTTGAGGAGACTGTTGCAGCAGTGTTATCCTCAAGTAGACTTTAGATTTATTTTTGTCAACACAAATACCATAGGCTCTTATTTTAAATTTAAAGATAAAGTGCCTATCCCCTTGTGCTCAAATGTCGTATATATGTATAATTGTTCCAGCTGTAATGCTGGATATGTCGGGAGTTCCATTCGGAACTTTAAGATTAGGATACTTGAGCACCGGGGATTATCTTTTAGGACTGGATTACCATTGTCTAAACCAGCATTTTCGGAGATTAGAAACCATTGTTATGAGTTTGATCATTCTCTGCTGGAATCTGATTTTAAAATTCTGGACACTTGTATGAATGGCCAGCCAGATTTGAGAGTAATGGAATCCTTATATATAAAGGAGCTGCGGCCTCTGTTAAATAGCAACCTTTCAGCTGTTCAATTGTACACTGTATAGTGCACAGTAGGCCCTGTAATTTGATTTTTAGTTTATTTTGGTAGTTTAATTTTGTTTAGTTTACCATGTCTTTGCCCTTTCTTACTTATTTCAAGTCTTAACATTGTACATTAATATAATCTTTTATTTAGGATATATAATACATTTTTTGGTATTGAATTTTATTTAATATTTGAGTTTTTTATAAGATTTTGGTGAGTACTTTATAATTGTCGTTTATTCTGCTTGTATTTTACATACATTTTTTGTAGATTTGTAGTCATTATATAAATATTTGTTATAGTGTTTAGTATCTAAGTGTTAGGTATCAAATTTCACTTCTGATCTCTTCACGTAAGTTTAATGGAATGATTTGTTTTAGTAGTTATAAATTTCATCTTGTAGTTTAATGGATTTTAAATTAGTTTTAATATATGTGACAGTTAATAAGTTTTATTTGTATTGATCACTTTAAGTGAGCTTAAGTGTTATGTTTTTTAAGCATTTTCCTTTCTTTGATAGGCAATTATATTCAGTATGAGTTCTTTGTTTACCAGTTATTTGATTGTGATTTCTGTTTTTTCTTTTAGATCTGATGATGAATACGAGAAGTATTCGAAACGTTATGTTTTTTAAAGTAAAGATTCTGATACAAGATGTTCAGTATATCCCTGGTTTTCCTATTCATCTTATATATATATATATATATATATATATATATATATATATATATATATATATATATATATATATATATATAATATATATATATATATATATATATATATATATATATATATATATATATATATATATATATATATATATGTCGTACCTAGTAGCCAGAACTCACTTCTCAGCCTACTATGCAAGGCCAAATTTGCCTAGTAAGCCAAGTTTTCATGAATTAATTGTTTTTCGACTACCTAACCTACCTAACCTAACCTAACCTAACTTTTTCGGCTACCTAACCAAACCTAACCTATAAAGATAGGTTAGGTTAGGTTAGGTAGGGTTGGTTAGGTTCGGTCATATATCTACGTTAATTTTAACTCCAATAAAAAAAAATTGACCTCATACATAATGAAATGGGTAGCTTTATCATTTCATAAGAAAAAAATTAGAAAAAAATATATTAATTCAGGAAAACTTGGCTTATTAAGCAAATCGGGCCTTGAATAGTAGGCCAAAAAGTGAGTTCTGGCTACTAGGTACGACATATATATATATATATATATATATATATATATATATATATATATATATATATATATATATATATATATATATATATATATATATATATATATGTCGTACTTAGTAGCCAGAACGCACTTCTCAGCCTACTATGCAAGGCCCGATTTGCCTAATAAGCCAAGTTTTCATGAATTAATTGTTTTTCCACTACCTAACCTAACCTAACCTAACTTTTTCGGCTACCTAACCTAACCTAACCTATAAAGATAGGTTAGGTTAGGTTAGGTAGGGTTGGTTAGGTTCGGTCATATATCTACATTAATTTTAACTCCAATAAAAAAAAATGACCTCATACATAATGAAATGGGTAGCTTTATCATTTCATAAAAAAATTTAGAGAAAATATATTAATTCATGAAAACTTGGCTTATTAGGCAAATCGGGCCTTGCATAGAAGGCTGAGAAGTGCGTTCTGGCTACTAGGTACGACATATATATATATATATATATATATATATATATATATATATATATATATATATATATATATATATATAGAACTTTAGAACACTTTCCCACCAGGAGACTCGAACCCTAGCCAGCACAGAAGCCTTCCAGCAACTGGCATAACAGGTACGCCTTAACCCGCTCCACCACCCGCTCAGACCCTTAAAAGAGATGGTAATTTCGGAGTATTTAAATACACCAAAGATCACCACCTCCCAAGAGCACTAGAGCAAGTGAGGGGTCATTTAGACGTTAATTTCATCAAGTCCCTGTTAATATGGGAAGACACAGTGTCTATGCTTAAGGCACAACTCTCCTAAACACGAGAGTGAAGTATAGAACTTTAGAACAAATATATATATATATTTTAGAACAAATATATATATTTGTTCTAATTATATATATAATTATATATATATATATATATATATATATATATATATATATATATATATATATATATATATATATATATATATATATATATAGAGAGAGAGAGAGAGAGTATATTTTAGTAGCAATCTTTATTGTAAACATATGTTGTTGAATTTGACCGAAAGGGTAAGATTATTGACTCTAACACGAATTTTCTCAATATTTCTTACGTTTTTCTTCACTGTCGGGGTAATTGAAAAATTAACTCTCCAAAGGTCATTTTCGCATTTTTATTTAAGGTCTGACGCCTAAAAGCGTTTCGCCAGGACTTCTCACATTTTCAAAGACATATATTTACACACATTATTTTAAATAAGAATGAAATGATGTGTGTAAAAATCTGTTATGGTCTATTCGACTATATTTGGGAGTATGTTATTGCATAACTAAATATTTCAGAACAATTTCCTCACCGGAAAACAAAGGTATCGGTTAAATAAGGGTGAATATAATACTCTTCATGAACAGATATTATGACATAAATAGTCTCCATTGTGGAAGAAATAACATCAAATATATTTAAACAAATAATTGAAAGAGTAATTGACATGTCACTTGCTAAATTCCTCGACATTTACTAGAAATTTATGATAAAATATGAGATTAATATGCAGAAATATGCATTGAATTTTAGAATAATGTTGCTGGCGAATGAGATTTTTGAATATAGAGACGAGGTAATAACTTTAATACTACAACGTGGTCAGATGACAATAATGAAGTTATTAGAATTAACAAAATGTCTGTTGACTGAGAAGCTCTCCTGAAACCCACATATTCATGAATAGACATATTCGTCATATATCATATAATGAAATAGATATTAAAGGAGAAATGAAGTAGACATGAAAGTAGGTTTGAAAATATCCTGAAGGAAAATATTAAGTTTATTAAATTGACGACCAATATGAGCTCGTCTGAACCCATCTTGCCCAATAAAATTCTTGCAAATTGAAAGATATCAACACTCCTTAAACTGTTATTGTCTACTCTGAATTGTTACGACCATCTACGTAACAGTTTCGGTCTTCAGGTTTCGCCACCTTGCTTTTTACTTACCCAGGTTTGAAAGAATGGTTTCGAATATACTCTATAACAGGTATATGATTTACCTTCAACTATAAAGAAAAAACTGCATTTCTTCACCTCCAGAGTCAATGTTTACCAATGAGATATCTTCGATTAAACAGACTCTGGTCCCCAAAACACCACTTTACTGACATAACTAACAGGCCAACAGAGTCCCTCTATCACTTTCTAGCTAATAAACTTTGATGGGAAAGTGAGTAAATGACTTAAATGCACTAGAATAGCGGTGATAAGTTACCTATGGATTACTAAGCAAGACCCCTAATTTGTAAGGGGAAGGCCGCGCCCCACCTCATAGGTACTCAAGTCCACAAATGGGATGGCAGAGGGCAGGGTATCCACCATCTACCATCCCCAGAGGGCGGATACCCAGAAAAATACCAACAAATATTCATTCAACTAAAACAACTACCTGTTTGTGGCGGCCGCCTGCCAGTCGACAGTGGACCCCGATGTCAGGACCGTTATAGATGAGGCGAAATCCTCACACCGGGTAATCCAATGCCATTAATCAGGCTCCAAGGCTATATATCAACGGGTTGAGTTGCCTTTACCGACAAATCTATCACCGAACCTCGAGAAACATTGGAGCTGGCAAGGAAGATGTTTCCTCATGTCAGAGCTTACGAGTGGGCCAAAATGTCTCTTTCTTGCATTGCACTTCGTGTCTATTACCACCGTGAGAGTCATTAGGATCACACCAACAAGTTACTGATAAAGTGTAGCTCGTTCGCTAATTTCAAACTGTCGTTCAGTCGTACCAAGACTGACAATCAGTCTGTTGGGAGTTGGGCTTAATATCATCAACCCAAAGAGTGTTAGCAGACCCACAAGACTGGAGGGAGAGGGCTGGAAGTTATCAAAACGGTTCGGAAACGTTTCAGACCATGTTGAAATGTTTTTTATTTTTTATTATTACAGGAATTAAATGGTGTTTGGGAGCATCATAAGGTGCTGTGAGGTAGGAAGTAATCAGAGGCTGCTGGAAAAAGGAATGCGCTCCTTGAAGGCACCAAACACTGCATTAAGATATCAAACAGGGTTGGTAGATATCAGACCGTAGGAACTTAATCATACTTTACTATAATAAAACAGACGGTACACGATGATATCAGACGCCCATCATGTTCTTTTGAGCTGGTGTGTGTCATGATGTATCTTCCTCATTAGGTAGCGGGAGAGAACTGTAATCTTCCCTCACTTCTACCGCTGATGAGGAATTTTTATTTTGATCCGAGGGAGACCAATTCATCACTCCATTCGTCTATAGAAACATTTCCTTGATGGTGGAGGGTGGTCAGTGCTCCTTCCAACTCTAGCCTGGAGATGAGCTTTTTTTTTAGCTTGGGGATGACCTGGTCTAACTTGGGGGGATGACCTGGTCTAACTTGGAGATGACTTGGTCTAGTCTGAGGACGACTTGTTCTAACCTGACCATGACCTCTTTCCTTTAGGGAACTAATCATCCAAAACTTTCATTTCGTGGAAGAACAAGCTGGAGAACAAGATGATCACTCAGCTTGTTCAGGTCTTGGAGACACGTGTCATTAAGGCTTTGTTATAATGTCATTTTCGTAGAACACTCTCTTCAGATTTTGCGTTCCAGTTGAAGTTAATAACTTTTATTATACATTGCTCCAAGAAGTATTTTATTTTTTATCTATGAATGGGAAAACATTGGGTAAAAATTATATTTTGTTTATATTTACATATATATGAATTTAAATAAAATTATTGATACGCAGGTAATGACATAAAAATATTAAACATAAAAAATCATTATCCCCCTTTAAAATTATTATATATTACTAAAGTTTCTATTATCTATTGTATTCAAGTACAGCAATTCTTAAGCGACGGTTGCTGGAATAACAGTTTACTCTTAAAGTTTCTCACTATTCAGCCTGTCCTCCTAAGATTTCCCAACGTCAAAAAAGTGTCGTACTAAAGTTTCCTATCCTACCCTACCAGACGACCCAAAATAGAAAACGAGACAGCATATCAATTTCGCGAGCTGCTATCATTTTCTAGGACGAAAATTTTCTGGCCATAAGTAGAGTATACGTCAAAATACGACGTTTTATTAGAAGGGCGGTTTGCACTATTACGCTAGATTCCAGAGGAAGACACTAGGTTAAACTCTTGTTATAACACTTTTACGTATACCACAATAGTAAACCAAGAAATACACCGATACACACTTTTGTTCGTCTTCAATATTTCCTTATTTCTTGAAGTTAAATTCGCCATGTCTGTTTTAAGATTAACTGTGAGAATGTAGCTCCACAATGCGTGCTTGCGCTAACTTGAGTGACCGCATGGTAATGGGGTCTACCATGCAGGATAATGGAGGCCGCATTGTGATCTAGGTTACTCATGCATACTTCCAAAGGTAACTGGACGCAGCCTGTGGCAATGTAGCTTGGTAATGCTGTAATCTAGTTTAGTATTACGTTGCTGTATTAACTGGATTTCCTCATAACGCAAATAATTATGCGTTGCTATTCTCTCTCTTCTTTTGTTTGGCTCTTGTATTTTGGGGTTGTATTTGTAAGCAGCCTTCGTCAGCGGCAGTCTGCAAGAACAACAACCCCAAGCATCAGTGTGCAACAACATGCAACATTTCCACTCCTGCCATCATCAACTTTACGGTAAAAAATTCGGCTTTACCTCTTATGCCAAGTCATAAACAACAGATGAGATTGGCTTTTTCTTCCCCTGGCAGATGTACAGGGGATGGAGGGAAGGGAAGCACATGCATTCACTCCATTGTTTCTGTGTCACTAAACTGCTCTGCTGATTAAACAATTTGATTTTTGTTGCACACATTACATTCAACATTCACAAATAGACAATTGTTACATTATAAGTGGCTTTTGTCTAACCAGAAGCGTTCGAATTACTTATCCCAATAGCGTGTGATGTTTTTTATTAATATCTTGCAAGTGGACGGTATTAATCATTCGTTAAAACAGGTTTATACACTTATACCTGGGTATTATATTTGTATAAACTAAGGTCACTTTCACGATACCATAATTTAAAGTGCACGATTATCTTAGATGGTGCGTAGGTTATCGTAGATATTGCGTAGGTTATCGTAGATAATGCGTAGGTTACCGGTAATGGGAAGCTTAGAATTGCCAGTTTACTTTCTCATTAAATCGTGATTAATTTGACTTGTTTGGCTAAGAAAAGCGATCCTGTGGTATTGCTGAACGTTGTAAGTGGTTTCATGAACATAAGAAAATAAAAATTATATTGCTTGGCAAGAGGCCAGTTTATGCTATATCCGTTTTAATTAACCTCGTCTCCCCGTTGATCCAATAATCTATTCCTGAAAATTGTTAAATGGTTTGCCTTTAAAGTTCTTACTGGAAGCCCATTCGACTCTTCCACATCAGTTCCCAACCCTTAATTTTGTTCTATATTCATTTAAATATTCATTTCTCCAATTTCGACTTGTGGTTACGCGTTATGGGGCTGTCCGACTGGGGCTGTTGTTGTTTTAGATTCAGCTACTCGGAACAAAAAGTTACAAGTAGCACGGACTATATGGAGCCTGTAGTGGACTTACCTGGCACAGGAGCAGGGCTGTAACTCTGTGTTCTGACAGCGACAGAGCCCTGTCTATGCAGCCCTTGTTTATGTCCCCTAACCCAATTGAAAACTTCGAGTATATCACGTCCTTGTCGGGCGACTCTTCAGTGAGTGTAAATTGAGACCTTACCTTACCTACCTTGAGGTTACCTTGAGGTGCTTCCGGGGCTTAGCGTCCCCGCGGCCCGGTCGTCGATCAGGCCTCCTGGTTGCTGGACTGATCAACCAGGCTGTTGGACGCGGCTGCTCGCATCCTGACGTATGAGTCACAGCCTGGTTCATCAGGTATCCTTTGGAGGTGCTTATCCAGTTCTCTCTTGAACACTGTGAGGGGATTCCCAGTTATGCCCCTTATGTGTAGTGGAAGCGTGTTGAACAATCTCGGACCTCTGATGTTGATAGAGTTCTCTCTCAGAGTACCTGTTGCACCTCCGCTTTTCAACGGGAGTATTCTGCACATCCTGCCATGTCTTCAGGTCTCATGTGATGTTATTTCTGTGTGCAGGTTTGGGACCAGCCCCTCTAATATTTTCCACGTGTAAATTATTATGTATCTCTCCCGCCTGCGCTCAAGGGAGTACAGATTTAGGCTCTTTAGTCGGTACCAATAGTTTAGGTGTTTTACTGAGTGGATTCTAGCAGTAAAGGGTCTCTGCACGCTCTCCAGGTCAGCAATTTCTCCAGCTTTGAAAGGTGCTGTCATTGTGCAGCAGTACTCTACTCTAGAGAGCACAAGCGTTTTGAAAAGTATGATCATCGGTACAGCATCTCTAGTGTGAAAAGTTCTTGTTATCCAACCTGTCATTTTTCTTGCAGTTGTGACGGATACTTTATTGTGTTCTTTAAAGGTAAGGTCTTCCGACATGAGTACACCCAGATCCTTTACACTGCCTTTACGTTCTATGTTATGATTTGCCTGAGTTTTGTACGTGGTTTCCGTTTTTATATTTTCATTTTTTCCATAGCGCATGAGCTGGAACTTATCTTCGTTAAACACCATATTATTTTCTGTAGCCCATAGAAAGACCTGATCTACATCTGACTGGAGGTTTGCCGTGTCCTCTATGTTGCCTACTCTCATGAAGATCCTAGTGTCATCTACAAAGGATGATACAGTGCTATAGGTTGTGTTCTTGTCTATGTCCGATATGAGGATGAGAAAAAGTATTGGAGCAAGCACAGTACCCTGGGAGACTGAGCTCTTCACGGTAGATGGGCTGGATTTTATTTTGTTGACTATTACACATTGGGTTCTGTTGGTCAGGAAATTGTAGATCCAT
The DNA here is from genome assembly GCF_040958095.1 of Procambarus clarkii. Lineage (NCBI taxonomy): Eukaryota > Metazoa > Arthropoda > Malacostraca > Decapoda > Cambaridae > Procambarus > Procambarus clarkii. The sequence goes on along the minus strand of NC_091163.1, from coordinate 2,645,182 downwards.
CTGCCTATTTTTCCGGTAATTCCTTTTGAACGCATTTTATGTGCAATAACGCCATGGTCACATTTATCAAAAGCTTTTGTGAAATCTGTGTAAATTACATCAGCGTTTTGTTTGTCTTCCATAGCATCTAATGCCATATCATAGTGGTCCAGCAACTGCGACAGGCAAGAGCGCCCTGTTCTGAAACCATGTTGTCCGGGGTTATGGAGATGCTGTGATTCCATGTATTTTGTGATCTTACTTCTTAGCACTCTCTCAAAATTTTGTATAATGTGCGATGTTAGTGCTATCGGTCTGTAATTTTTTGCCTCTGCCTTATTTCCTCCTTTATGAAGTGGTGCTATCTCTGCTATTTTTAGTATATCAGGAATAACGCCAGTATCTAGGCTTTGTCTCCACAGAATGTGGAGGGCCTGCGATAATGGTTTTTTACAGTTCTTGATGAATATGGAGTTCCAAGAATCCGGGCCTGGTGCAGAGTGCATAGGCATACTGTTTATGGCTTCTTCAAAATCCAGTGGGGATAAGGTGACGTCTGATATATGATTTGATGTTGTTGTCATATCCATGAAAAATTCATTTGGGTTATCAATCTTTAGTGCGTTTAATGGCTCACTGAAAACAGAGTCGTACTGCTTCCTCAGTAGCTCGCTCATTTCTTTGTTGTCATCGGTGAAAGTTCCATCTCCCTTTCGCAGGGGCCCGATACTAGATGTGGTTTTTGATCTTGATTTTGCATAGGAGAAAAAATATTTCGGATTTCTCTCTATTTCACTGATGGCCTTTTCCTCTCTTTGCCTCTCCTGGGTTTTGTATGATTCTTGTAGCTTGCGTTCAATTGTTTCTATTTCTTTACCTAACCTTCTTCGCCGTTCTTGAGATAGGGTGCAACTCTCAAGTTGTTCCGCGATTCGTTTTCATCGCCTATATAGGGAACGACGTTCCCGTTCCAATCTGCATCTCTTCCTCGTTTTTCTTAGGGGTATGCGGTTTGAACATATTTCTAGTGCTACTGAGCTTATTTTTTCCAGGCACTGGTTCAGGTTTGCATTTTCTAGCTGTTCTTCCCAGTTTATTTCTGTGAAGTCCTGGTTTATTTGCTCCCAGTTTATCTGTTTATTATTGAAGTTGAATTTGCTGAAATCTCCTCCACCGGGAATCTGGACTGGTTTTGAAGGTCTACTCCCCATGGTTGTCATAACTTCAATTAAGTTGTGATCTGAGTAACAGGTATTTGTAATCATTATGTTCCTGATCAATTCATTATTATTAGTGAAAATGAGGTCCAGCGTGTTCTCCTTCCTAGTTGGTTCTACTATTTGCTGGTTTAGGGCAAACCTGTCACACAACCGTAGCAGGTCATTTGCATGTGCCTGTTCATTTAGGCTACTTCCTGGTATTCTTTCTGATATTACTGTATTAGCCAGGTGCTTCCATTTCAGGTGCAGTAGGTTGAAGTCCCCAAGCAGGATGATGTTCGGAGCTGGATTTGTGAGGTTTTCCAAGCAGTATTCTATTTTCATTAGTTGGTCTTTAAACTGCTGAGGGTTTGCTTCCGGTGACTTATATACAAGGACAATAACTACATTTAGAATCTCTATTTTGATTATCAGCACTTCCACCATATCATTTGAGGTGTTTAGCAGCTCAGTACAGATGAGTGTGTCTTTGATGTAGAGGCTGACCCCACCCTGAAGCCGGTGTTTCCTATCACATCTGAAAAGATTGTCCTCTAAGATCCATATTTCACCATCAAGGTAGTCCTTTGTGTGGGTTTCTGTTAGGGCTGCAAACACTGCATTTGCCTCATGAAGGAGACCATCAATAAAGTGAACTTTTTTGGATTTGCGTGTTTTTATACCCTGGATGTTGGCAAATATAAATGATGTTATCGTGTTAGTGGAAGTGCTGAATGCCTTACTTGGTGTTAATATCTGAGGCTCTGGTAAGGAGGCCACTGTGTTTGCGTCCAGGGTGTGTTTTTTTGGAAGTGATTCGTCCAGTTTTGGTAGTAGGTGTGTTGTCTGGTGTAGTATCTGTGTGCTTGTTGATAGTTTGTATTCCAGTCTTGTGGGTATCTCCGTTCCCCTCTGTAATCCTGTAGTGGTTCCATCTGACTGTTCCTCTCTCTTATATTTACTACTCTGTTTCTGCCTTCCTCCAAAAAATTTCCAGTAGTGTCATATTGATCTTCCCGTCTATAACGCTGTGTACCTCTCACGTGGAATTCCGGATACTGAAGATTGTAGCATTTTTTGTCCCTAATTGAAAATTGACATAATTTAGGGTGGAAGTATCTACACCCTGTTCCAAAATGGCATGTACCCCTCGCCAACATGTTCCTGCATTTTCGAGGATGCAGAAAATGGCATTTTGCTCCTAATTTTCCATATTTGCATATTCCTTTAGCGTAGAATTTGCAAATGTGTTCCGGTTTTGCGTTTTTCAAAGTATTTATATCTGTGTCTGTCTTGTTTACCTCTTTATTGGAGCCATCTCCGTCTTTCGTCCCAATTCCTTCATTTATGCACTCTGTCTCACTGTTGCTCTCATCGTTTATATTACCTGACTCTGCAATATTGCTGTTATTTTGTAATACCCTCTTCCTCCACACTACTGCTGCGGTTCTCTAAACTATCTGTTCCTGAGTTTTGGTCGTTATCCAATGTTGACTTTTCCCAGTCCGCATATATCACTGGTAGCCTGTCTGTGAATGATAATCTCTGTGAATCGGGAATGTTTTTTATCAGTTTAGTTATGTTCTCTAACATTAATCTGTCATCTTTGCAAACCCAGTAAATTCCTTGCCTTTTTATGCATCCTGGAGATACTTCTGTGCAGCAAAGGTGAAATCTTATGTCACAGATGCAGCACGTTACGCCTGCATTACGTCTTCCCAGTACTCCCGAACACTTGCCACACCTCTCCATTGTCTGATGTATTGTGTTGTATTTGTGGTTCACTGTGTGGACCACTTGTTGATGTCAGTCCTTTTAACTCTTTATAAAATTATATGTATATATTTATATATTTAATATTTATAATATTATATGTATACCGTATATTTGTAATATTATGTATGTTATTTTGTTCAAACTTTATGGCAGGTACTTAGCGTAGGGTAGCGAAGCTGGTCCCCCGGTCGGTACAGGTGACCTCTTGTTGTCCCAGGTTGATGTCACCAGTTTCCAGTTACCCGATTTATAACCATTGATGCCGCCTCTTGCCACTATTCTATATTTCTAGTATTCTATGCACGATTTTCCTACACTTCCAACTTATATGTTGTTGTGATACCCATTCCACATCACTGTTCCACGAATCACCGTTCACTATTTTTTCCTAATACACGCATGTACACAAAGCCTCGTTCACTGGCTCACACGCGGTCTCCCGATTATTCTCTATTTAACACAAAGTTCTATTGTTAATGACTGTTTTCAATTTTCCAGCGGGTCACTATGCACTTTGTTATGTCTGTAATCAGTAATCCATGGCAATAGACGCTTGAATCTGTCTTCATAAGAAAGGTTCCTCTGTATTTTCCAAGGAATAATTGTATCCATTTATTAACACATCGACCAAAACACTCAGTCTTATTCCAAGATGTGTCTAACTATTGTCGTCCTTGATTACAACTCAAAGGCCAGCAAAAGGAAAAGACCGGAACGACTCTTGTGAAGGTGTGGTGGAAGCCTTTTATTATCAACTATGATTTTTCTGAGTGATATCTGATTGCACCTGCAGTTATTGCTTCCAGGAACCTTCCTTCCACACCCCACTATAGAAGTCAAGCACAAGTTTTATTATCCATCTTTCTTCAATATTACGGACTATGTCCGTAATATTTCCTGCTATATGCAGCAGGAAAAACACGACTTCCGGCTGATTAATTAAATACACTCCTCAGTAACCCAATGAGGTGCTCCTTGCATTCTTGTAGAATGTCCCGAATACCTAGCCAGGACCAGGATATTTGGAATAAAACCGGGATAACACTGCTAATAAATACTCTCTATACTTTCAGGCAACGTCTGAGATGCTCTCGGACGCAGGTTCGAATCCTCGTCACGGCCCTTGTGGATTTGTTAATTTATCATTATAAGACTTTGCATTATGCTTGTGGGTTGGCAGTAATACAGCAGCCGTCACTCGCCTATAACGTCCTCCTTTATTAACGGACAGAGGAGCCCCCGCGCTAACATTACCAACTTCACAACTATCGTAAGAGGGGAATATTATGAGGACTCTTGACACCCTTCAAAACACATCTGGTAATATTTTAAAATTCCAGAGAGAATATTTCCAAAGAAAATCGCTTGCTAATGGGTTTCTATGAGAGTTTTAACAAAGTCTGGTTTAAAAATTTTATTGAAAAGAGGTATGAAGGAAAAATTAATGAAATTATATACATATATATATATATATATATATATATATATATATATATATATATATATATATATATATATATATATATATATATATATATATATATATATATAATATAATCCTACGTCAGTAAAAATAGATTCTTGGAAATCTAACAATATAGTTCAATTTACATGATTATATATTTTCTTTCTTTCATTCATGCAGCAGAACCCACCTGGACAATTTGGCGTCATTTTCACGATAAAGCGAGAAACGTAAACCTGGCCAGAATACAGACGACTGGACCATTAGGCTAAAATGTCCAGAAAACACCAGGAGCCTCGAACGCTGATGGGATTGGACGCTGACTCACTTTGTTAGTGAGACACTGACAAAGTGTTGATGTTTTGCCGGTGAGACATTGACAAAGTGGGAATGTTTTGCTTGTGAGACACTGACAAAGTAAGGATGTTTTCCTGGTGAGACACTGACAAAGTGGGGATGTTTTGCTGGTGAGACATTGAAAAAGAGGGGATGTTTTGCTGGTGAGACATTGACAAAGTAAGGATGTTTTGCTGGTGAGACATTGACAAAGAGGGGATATTTTGCTGGTGAGACATTGACAAAAAGGGGATGTTTTGCTGGTGAGACATTGACAAAGTAAGGATGTTTTGCTGGTGAGACATTGACAAAGTAAGGATGTTTTGCTGGTGAGACATTGACAAAGAGGGGATGTTTTCCTGGTGAGACACTGACAAAGTGGGGATGTTTTGCTGGTGAGACACTGACAAAGTGGGGATGTTTTCCTGGCGAGACATATGTGTGATCTCGGTACCCATATTTGTATACATGTGTGTGTACTTACCTATTTGTGCTCGTAGGGGTTGAGCTCTGGGTCTTTGTTCCCGCCTCTCAACCGTCAATGAACTTGTGAACAGGTTCCTGAGCCTACTGGGCTCTATCATATCTACGTTTGAAACCGTGTAAGGAGTCAGCCTCCACCACATCACTGCCTAATGCATTCCACCTTTTAACTGCTCTGACACTGAAAAGTTCTTTCTAGTCCTATGTGTCATATGTAAGAATTTCTGGGCCTTGATTACAAATGATGGTTTAAAACGCATTTCTATACTCATACCTCAGCTCTTTCAGAACGGGATGGTAACAAGAACGCAGCAATACGCGTTCACCTCTGAATTGTTACACTGGATCAAAGAAGCATGAATCAGTCTCCTTCCCCCCCTAAATTCTCCGGTCTATTGTCGTATCAGTAAACCTAGAAGAAAGTTTGTTTTTGAGTGCTGATGGCTTCTTTTTATTCCTGGGGTCGAGGCTCTCGCGTCCTTTGAGATAAACGTTCCTAAAATGTTCAATGCCTTTCTTTTATATTCTATTTGTTAGTTTCGCATTAGTTGAAGGATCTATCTGCTTCAACAAACCTGAACACCCTGGACTCTGCCAGGGTAAATATACACACATACACAAGTTTTCCAACACAATATATTCATGAAATTCTTCCATGAATATAACTTAATCCCATTTGGACTACAATTTCTCATACCAGGGTTATGGAACTTAAGAAAATACTTTTGATTCCCCTCCTTTTGGGCAATTTCACGGAGTATGTTAACAATGAAGACTTCGTTTTTTGTCCAAACTTATCTATACATTTTGCCTCCGCTCTTCATATCAAGGAAACCGCATGACTTCCTTCCACAACCTCTTCTGACTTACTATAAATTCATTTGTATTCCACGTGAGATGAGGCAGCAAAGTGGAGATCATCTAGGCTACAGACTGTAAGGTCACGACACATGACACAGGAGGTGTAGGACTGCTTCTTGTAAACATGTTTTCTGAAGTATAACGCTTCGGTATAGCCTTACTTCGCTCCATCAACAGTTGGCTTCGATAGCACTAAATCCTTACAACTATATAGAACTTGGAAGGGATATTAGGTTAAGCATCTAGGACAGGATGGAGGGAAGGAATGGTGACCAACCAATCGGACAGTCTGGGATTGAACGTCGACCATCATGAAACTGTGAGTTTGAGTATACTTTGAGTATAGTTTGATTTTCTATCTATATACACACACACGAACCTACACAAGAGAGGCAAACATACGTGACTTACCAACCTGTCCTCTTACACAGAACGTCGCATTTCGCTCGTATACGTTACATAAAGCCAAAAAATTTACTAGAAAGTCACATATCTAAGTCTCTCCTTTTATTGTTACACTAAAGGTACAATGGTTATTAGTTTCCCATTTCCGTCTCTGATTAACATAGGTATATTTTTTTTATTAAAATAGTGTAAAGATTCTTTAAATTGATGGAGTGATTTTGAGATCAATCGACGGTGGACGTGATTGAGAGACATTAGACATTTGAGACATTATTTTGCTTAGATATGAGGGCGTATGGTTCACCTAAACTATTGTGTGTGTGTGTGTGTGTGTGTGTACTCACCTATTTGTGCTTGCGGGGGTTGAGCTTTGGCTCTTTTGTCCCGCCTCTCAACTGTCAATCAACTGGTGTACAGATTCCTGAGCCTACTGGGCTCTATCATATCTACATTTGAAACTGTGTATGGAGTTATTGTTCGCGTCCCACCAGTGTTGAATAGTTTATCCTAGTTTACCCGGTCGATTCCCTGAGGATTTTGTAGGTTGTGATCATGTCTCCCCTTACTCTTCTGTCTTTCAGTGTCGTAAGGTGCATTTTCCGCAGCCTTTCCTCGTAACTCATGCCTCTTAGTTCTGGGACTAGTCTAGTGGCATACCTTTGGATTTTTTCCAGCTACGTCTTTTCTATCCTTTTTCTGATGTTAGCCAGCCTCGCATATGCCGCAGACGTTATTCTTTTTATGTGGGCTTCAGGAGACAGGTTTGGTGTGATATCAACTCCTAGATCTTTCTCTCTGTCCGTTTCATTAAGTACTTCATCTCCTATTCTGTATCCAGTGTCTGGCCTCCTGTTTCCATTGCCTAGTTTCATTACTTTGCATTTACTCGGGTTGAACTTCAACAACCATTTGTTGGACTCAGTCTGTCTAGGTCATCTTGGAGCCTCCTACTATCATCCTCTGTTTCAATCCTCCTCATAATTTTTGCATCATCAGCAAACATTGAGATAAACGATTCTATACCCACTGTGAGATCATTTACATATATCAGAAACAGTATAGGTCCAAGGACTGACCCCTGCGGGACTCCACTCGTAACGTCTCGCCAATCTGAGACCTCACCCCTAACACTGACTCGTTGTCTCCTGTTGCTTAGGTACTCCTTTATCCAATGGCGTACCTTCCCTTTCACTCCAGCCTGCATCTCCAGCTTTTTCACTAGCCTCTTGTGTGGTATTGTATCAAAGGGTTTCTGACAATCCAAAAATATGCAGTCTGCCCACCCTTCTGTTTCTTGCCTTATTTTTGTCACCTGGTCGTAGAATTCAAGTAAGCCTGTGAGGCAGGACCTGCCAGCCCTGAACCCATGTTGATGCTGTGTTACAAAGTTCTTTCGCTCCAGATGCTCCACTACCTTTCTTCGCACAATCTTCTCTATCAGCTTGCATGGTTTGCAGGTTAGGGACACTGGCCTGTAGTTCAGTGCCTCCTGTCTATCACCTTTCTTGTATATCGGGACTACGTTAGCTGCTTTCCAAATTTCTGGAAGCTTCCCTGTTGCCAGTGATTTGTTATACACTTTGGAGAGTGGTAGGCACAGTTCTTCTGCTCCTTCCTTTAGTATCCAAGGGGAGATTCCATCTGGGCCTATAGCCTTTGTCACATCCAACTCTAGTAAACACTTCCTTACTTCCCCCCTGGTAATCTCAAACTCTTCCACTGGTTCCTGGTTAGCTATTCCCTTTCTTATCTCTGGAATTTCTCCATGCTCTAATGTGAAGACCTCCTGGAATATCTTATTTAGTTCTTCACACACTTCCTTGTCGTTTGTAGTGAATCCTTCTGCCCCTATCCTTAATTTCATAATCTGTTCCTTTACTGTTGTTTTTCTCCTGATGTGGCTATGCAGCAATTTAGGCTGAGTCTTTGCCTTGTTTGCGGTGTCATTTTCGTATTGTCTTTCTGCCTCTCTTCTCATCTTGACATATTCATTCCTGGCATTCTGGAATCATTCTCTGCTCTCCAGTGTCCTGTTATTCCTATAGTTTCTCCATGCCCTTTTACTTTGCTGCTTAGCTTGCCTACATCTCTGATTAAACCATAAGTTTCTCCTCTTCATTTCACTGTATTCCTTTTGGACTGGGACAAACTTTGCTCAGGGGGGAACTCAGCCTCCGCCTCCTCCCCTACCTTCCCTCTCTATCCTTATTACTGTGTACTCCTGGGGAAACACGGCATTCGTTATGATTCCAGAGAGTTTTGTTTCAGTGCGTCCGATTACATCTGGGTTCACTTCTTGTGCTCTTTCCCTTAGTTCACTTTGTCTTGCTTGTGATCCCATCTATGTGCAAGTACATCACCCTGAAACCTAACTTTCTTCTGCTTCTCCTCTGGGGGGGGGGGGGGGGGATCTGTAGGATCTGGGGTGAGTGGGAGCTGGGAGGATCTGGTATGAGGAGACTGGTGGTGGAGGGAGGGCTTGGGGGGTGGGGGAGAGGGGGAGAGTACGGGGGTGTGAGAGGGAGGGAAGGGGGGGGAGAGTGATGGGGGAGAGTGAGGGGGGAGGTTTGGGGGGCAGTGAGAGGGGAGGGTTGGAGGAGCATGGGGAGAGTAGAGGGGGAGGGTTGGGGAGGGGTGAGAGGGGGAGGTTTGGGGAAGTATGGGGAGAGGAGAGGCTTTGGGAGATGGGGGGGGCAGAAAAGGGGGGAGGGCGTGGAGGGGGAAAAAGAAGGCTGAGGTGGGTGAGGAAGAGGGAAAGGTTTAGAGGAATGGTGGAGAGGGGAAGACTTAGGTGGGGGGAAGTGGGGGGGGGCTTAGGGGTGCGGGGGAGAACGGAGGGCTTGGAGGTGGGAGAGACGGGAGGGCATGTGGGAGAAGGAAGGGCTTGGAGGATGGGGGAGAAGGGAGGTCCTGGGGAGAGGGGTGAGTGGGAGGAGGGGGTGAGTGGGAGGAGGGGGTGAGTGGGAGGAGGGTGGTTGGTGGGGGGAGGGTGCTCTAGGTGATTACTTAATGGGGGGCTGACAGCGGATGGGGCAGCTAGGGTGTCTGTTGGGTAGAACGAGGGGGTGGTCCCCCACTTCCTGTGGCTGTTGCACTGTTTGAGGAGGGTTCCCCACTCCCCTTTGGGATTGTAGGGTTCAGGGTTTTGGTTCTCTGATTTCTCTCACTCTCCCTCCTTTTGCTCCTTCCTCGCATCTACTGCCTGCTTTCTCTCTTCCTTTGTCACATCCCTATGCAGGATTACTTTTTTGAACTTCTGTACATTTGGTAGACGGCTCTTCCTTGCTAACAGTTCCTCTTTCGTGATTTTGCTCATGAATAAAGCCTTCATCATTCGGTCTCTGTCCTTGTTGTACTTTCCAAGCCTGAAAACATTTTCAACATTCTGGTCAGTTCCCTCCATCCTTACCTCTTTAAAGATCTCAATAACTATGTTTTTGTCCTTGTCTCTCCTCTCCTTTGGGCTGGTCCCTGTTTGCACTTTAATGCCTGCTGTAACACTGTAAAAGTGTTTGGTTTAGTTGTATTTAAAATACATAGAGATACACGAGTCACAGACAGGAATTTGAGAAGGCGCCAGTTTGTCGGCTGGAAAGTCACACCTCTAAGAGTTAATGACCTCAAGTGACCTGAGGTCAGATCATGAGAATTTCACCTTGCTTCCGCTAATCTTATAATTGTAGCCTGTTAGCCTTCAAACATGCCGACGTTCAAGGAGTGGCTTGGTAGAGAGCCGGAGGCAATCTACTTGTGGGCGGAGTTAGCTACTAGGTTCCCCAATATATACTCGGAGAGCTATCGATTCGAGAGCATTAACAAGACAGCATTAACAGAGGAGCCAGCAAAGCAGAGAAGACGACCTAGCAGGGAGGCTGTCGGCCGGCAGGGCGGGGCAGCCTCTATCAGCTACAGACCCCCCCCCCCCCTCTATCCAGCTATAGGCAGACACTTGGTGAGTTGAACATTAAGGTGACTTGGTCATGGTTTACCAGTGTTGTGTGATGATCAGGGGCAGTCAGTTGCAGTGTTCTCATTAAACTTGAACATTTGAGTTGCTTAAATTATGATAGCTATCATGTGAAATATAATTGAATCTATTATTTAAATGGTCTTTACTTTGTGCCCTAGAGGTTTGAGTTGAGGTGAGAAAGCCTCTGTGGTTACTGGATTCATGATATTAATGAGTACATGTTTGGAGTTGATACATGGTGATAACATATTTTGAGAATATTTTGATACAGACAAGTTCCATTCCTTGTCTTGTATGTAATGGTCTAGAATGGATGGTGGCAGCATTTCGTCTTCTACTATCTACTCTTCTACTTCTACTATCTACTCTTCTACTTTTACCTATCTACACCTCTCCCTCCACCCCTCTCTAAACTCTCACTTTCAACTAATGACCCTCCTCGCTCCTCCCACCTCCCTACCTCTCACCCCAAACCCTCACTAATTACTTCACTATTCATTTCTTTCTTTTCGTTTTCTCGTATACGTTTGTGGCAATGATTGTATATTCTAGAGTTCTCTCTAGGGTTTCGGGTAACTGATCCAGTTACGGCGCCCTGTAGTCTTAGCACCTAGGTAGTCAAATACCTAGGTTACAAGGTGTTGAACGAGAGAGGTTGCCTTAGGAACTCTAGAGGTGCTCTAGAATAGTTAGCTAACTGAAGACGGGATAACGGACTAGAGAGAGCTGTTTCCCCCGGCCTCGTTAGTTAACTGGGGGGGTGGAATAATGGACAAGATAGAGCTATTTCCCCCCAACCCCCGTTACAATGTTGGCAGCGGTGTTGAACAATGTTGTATGGAGCTAGTGTTCATTTAACATTGTTCAGTCCCACGTGTCTTTTTGCCGCTCAGGCGCTATCAGGGAGATCTTGACATGTGTTTAATATTCGCGATTTAGCGAGTTTTTTTCAGGTTAGGAGATAGTGATTCTCTAGCGTTGTGGTTTAGTGATTTTGTGAGTTTTGTGAAGTTCAGGGAAGGTTCACCAAAACTTGTGTGTGTAGTGATTTATGTTAGTGATAAGATTTGGCGATTTGGGAACTTAGCGGTTGGTGGTAGTAGAGCTCAGCTGAGTGTGACAGGTGACCTCACATGTCCCAGGGGGGACACCTAGCCTCCGCTGGTCTCCAGGTCAGTTGGGAAGTGGCAGGTGTAGTTCTTAAGTAGTATTAAGTGGTGGTTCTGCTCAGATTATTGCGATCGACTGTTTTACTCCATTTGAACGCAATAACCCGAGGTGTACTGGTATTGTACAGCATGCTAGGGGGAGGCTTAGTATGTCAGTAGACTTCACGTTGGGGACGCTCGACGTTAGATAGTCTGGTCACAGGGGTGGCAACAGTTTGGAGTTGTGGACCCGCGGAGAAGCGAGGGAAACACTCTGGGTCACGTAGGTGGCTGTAGGTTAAGGGTGGGAGTAACGGTTAATTAAGTACTTAAGATTAAGAACGGTACAGTTAAGTTAGGCTAGGGTTTTGTCTATTAGTATGGATTTTTTTTTGTGGAGATTGGTTTAGGTGACAAGTTAAAAGTAGTGATGATCTTATTCTCTCTTCTCTAAACTTTACTCTGTTACTGTTTTATGTTCCACCAAGTCAGTTTCATTCAGTGTCAATTGGATTATTTAAATTTAAGTGTAGTCGTTGCCAGGAGGAGAGCATTATGACTGGAATGTGTGAACCCTATACAAACTACAGGGTCACACAACAGGCTGGAACACGGGTATTGTCGCCTTTCTGTTCATTCACAGATGGGAGCCGGAGGAGAGGATAGACGCACATATTGAAGAGGGAGACGGCTGCCTTATACCACACTCATGGCAGCTCCTCACTACCACCACGACGACCAGCCCACTACCTGGAGGTCAGGGCTCCACCACCACCACCACCCCGGGGGACCCCAAGATGCAGCCCTCTCGGTCGGTCAACATGGGTCTACCCAGTGGACCCCAGGACGGACGGACCCCAAGACGGACGAACCCCAGTGGACCCCAAGACGGACCGACCCCCAGTGGACCCCAGGTCGTTCTGCAGACGATCCCAGACGACCCAGTAAAGATGGAAGAGGAACAACAACGACTCCAGTCTGTCCCACCAACATCGGTCTACCCAGGATGGACCCCAGGACGGACGGACCCCAATGGACCCCAGGTCGCTTGTCAAAGACCCATTGGAGGAGGAAGAGAGAAGAAAGAAGAAGATAAGACCAAGCTGAGTGAGACACGATGCCTAGTGTCCCTTGCTGGTGTCAGCATCATTGCATGGAGCGTAATTGCAAGACAGGATCGTTTGCCTTAACTGGCCGCCCCTCCTGCAAGCATGTTGCTCTGTTGAGTGATTCTTCCTGTGTCGTGCGGACTTGATGTGGCTGTCAGAAGTGGCTCTCTGAAGGAGGCGTGCTGGAGCAACAGGGAGGAGAAGAGTAGGATGGGATTTCTACGTTGGCAACTATTATTTGGAGGTCTCGAAACTTGTAGTCCCTTTAGCTGTGAAAAACCCCAATATACGTCTCTCATGGTGACTGACGTAGGGCCAATTACAGATCAGCTGGGACAACCGAATTCCACGGTCCTGTGCGCAGTTCAAGTAGTAACCGCTTCCTGGTTGACCAAGGGTTGTTGTGCGTTAACGACGGAGAAGCGACGGAGGCAGTTGTGTTGAAGAAATGTGGTACAGGATTATCTACAAGACCAAGCAGTGACGTCGCCCAGCCAGAGACAATGGACGTCTGTCTACATATTTCATTTTTTATAGTAGGATGATGTATATTTGTTTAGCTAGGATGTATTTTTTTTTTCGTGAATAAAGTTGTTGCACACAGCTAGCTTGCTCTAGCGGTGTTGTAAAAACTTTATTTTGGGGAGAAGGGGAGATGTAACACTGTAAAAGTGTTTGGTTTAGTTGTATTTAAAATACATAGAGATACATGAGTCACAGACAGGAATTTGAGAAGGCGCCAGTTTGTTGGCTGGAAAGTCACACCTCTAAGAGTTAATGACCTCAAGTGACCTGAGGTCAGATCATGAGAATTTCACCTTGCTTCCGCTAATCTTATAATTGTAGCCTGTTAGCCTTCAAACATGCCAACGTTCAAGGAGTGGCTTGGTAGAGAGCTGGAGGCTATCTACTTGTGGGCAGAGTTAGCTACTAGGTTCCCCAATATATACTCGGAGAGCTATCGATTCGAGAGCATTAACAAGACAGCATTAACAGAGGAGCCAGCAAAGGAGAGAAGACGGCCTAGCAGGGAGGCTGTCGGCCGGCAGGGCGGGGCAGCCTCTGTCAGCTACAGACCCCCCCCCCCTCTATCCAGCTATAGGCAGACACTTGGTGAGTTGAACATTAAGGTGATTTGGTCGTGTTTTACCAGTGTTGTGTGATGATCAGGGGCAGTCAGTTGCAGTGTTCTCAGATTCTTGGATGATGACTCACTTGGCATATTAAACTTGAACATTTGAGTTGCTTAAATTATGATAGTTATCATGTGAAATATAATTGAATCTATTATTTAAATGGTCTTTACTTTGTGCCCTAGAGGTTTGAGTTAAAGTGAGAAAGCCTCTGTGGTTACTGGATTCATGATATTAATGAGTACATGTTTGGAGTTGATACATGGTGATAACATCTTTTGAGAATATTTTGATACAGACAAGTTCCATTCCTTGTCTTGTATGTAATGGTCTAGAATGGATGGTGGCAGCATTTCGTCTTCTACTATCTACTCTTCTACTTCTACCTATCTACACCTCTCCCTCCACCCCTCTCTAAACTCTCACTTCCAACTAATGACCCTCCTCGCTCCTCCCACCTCCCTACCTCTCACCACAAACCCTCACTAATTACTTCACTATTCATTTCTTTCCTTTCGTTTTCTCGTATACGTTTGTGGCAATGATTATATATTCTAGAGTTCTCTCTAGGGTTTCGGGTAACTGATCCAGTTACGGCGCCTTGTAGTCTTAGCACCTAGGTAGTCAAATACCTAGGTTACAAGGTGTTGAACGAGAGAGGTTGTCTTAGGAACTCTAGAGGTGCTCTAGAATAGTTAGCTAACTGAGGACGGGATAACGGACTAGAGAGAGCTGTTTCCCCTGGCCTCGTTAGTTAACTGGGGGGTGGAATAATGGACAAGATAGAGCTATTTCCCCCAACCCCCGTTACACTGCTACTACTACTGCTCTTTTTCTCTCTATCAGCCAGCTAGTACATCTAGCTGCTTCCTGAGAGGAAGCCACTTCCATGGCAACTTCCATAACTGCAGACCGAGCTTCAGGGCTCGGTCGTATATTCTTGAGGTTATCTTGAGATGATTTCGGGGCTTTAGTGTCCCCGCGGTCCGGTCCTCGACCAGGCCTCCACCCCCAGAAAGCAGCCCGTGACAGCTGACTAACTCCCAGGTACCTATTTACTGCTAGGTAACAGGGGCATTCAGGGTGAAAGAAACGTTTGCCCATTTGTTTCTGCCTCGTGCGGGAATCGAACCCGCGCCACAGAATTACGAGTCCTGCGCGCTATCCACCAGGCTACGAGGCCCCTCACACATGTGTGTGTGTGTGTGTGTGTGCGTGTGTGTGTGTGTGTGTGTGTGTACTCACCTAGTTGTGCTTGTAGGGGTTGAGCTCTGACTCTTTGGTCCAGCCTCTCAACCGTCAATCAACAGGTGTACAGATTCCTGAGCCTATTGGGCTCTATCATATCTACACTTGAAACTGTGTATGGAGTCAGCCTCCACCACATCACTTCCTAATGCATTCCATTTGTCAACCACTCTGACACTAAAAAAATTCTTTCTAATATCTCTGTGGCTCATTTGGGCGCTCAGTTTCCACCTGTGTCCCCTTGTGCGTGTACCCCTTGTGTTAAATATCCTGTCTCTATCTACCCTATCAATTCCCTTCAGAATCTTGAATGTGGTGATCATGTCCCCCTAACTCTTCTGTCTTCCAGCGAAATGAGGTTTAATTCCCGTAGTCTCTCCTTGTAGCTCATACCTCTCAGCACGGGTACTAGTCTGGTGGCAAATCTTTGAACCTTTTCCAGTTTAGTCTTATCCTTGACTAGATATGGACTCCATGCTGGGGCTGCATACTCCATGATTGGCCTGACATATGTGGTATACAAAGTTCTGAATGATTCTTTACACAAATTTCTGAATGCCGTTCGTATGTTGGCCAGCCTGGCATATGCCGCTGATGTTATCCTCTTGATATGGGCTGCAGGAGACAGGTCTGGCGTGATATCAACTCCAAAGTCTTTTTCTTTCTCTGACTCCTGAAGAATTTCCTCTCCCAGATGATACCTTGTATTTGGCCTCCTGCTCCCTACACCTATCTTCATTATATTACATTTGGTTGGGTTAAACTATAACAACCACTTGTTCGACCATTCCTTCAGTTTGTCTAGGTTTTCTTGAAGTCTCAAACAGTCCTCTTCTGTCCTAATCCTTCTCATAATTTTGGCATCGTCCGCAAACATTGAGAGAAATGAATCTATACCCTCCGGGAGATCATTTACATATATCAGAAACAAGATAGGACCGAGTACAGAGCCCTGTGGGACTCCTCTGGTGACTTCACGCCAATCGGAGGTCTCACCCCTCACCGTAACTCTCTGCTTCCTATTGCTTAGGTACTCCCTTATCCACTGGAGCACCTTACCAGCTACACCTGCCTGTCTCTCCAACTTATGTACCAGCCTCTTATACGGTACGGTGTCAAAGGCTTTCCAACAATCCAAGAAAATGCAGTCTGCCCAGCCCTCTCTTTCTTGCTTAATCTTTGTTACCTGGTCATAGAATTCTATTAAGCCAGTCAGGCAAGATTTACCCTCCCTGAACCCATGTTGTCGATTTGTCACGAAGTCCCTTCTCTCCAGATTTGCTACGAGGTTTTTTCTCACGATCTCCTCCATCACCTTGCATGGTATACAAGTCAAGGATACTGGCCTTTAGTTCAGTGCCCCTTGCCTGTCGCCCTTTTTGTATATTGGGACCACATTGGGACCACACACACACATGTGTGTGTGTGTGTGTGTGTGTGTGTGTGTGTGTGTACTCACCTATTTGTACTCACCTATTTGTGCTTGCAGGATCGAGCATTGACTCTTGGATCCCGCCTTTCTAGCTATCGGTTGTTTACAGCAATGACTCCTGTCCCATTTCCCTATCATACCTAGTTTTAAAAGTATGAATAGTATTTGCTTCCACAACCTGTTCCCCAAGTGCATTCCATTTTTCTACTACTCTCACGCTAAAAGAAAACTTCCTAACATCTCTGTGACTCATCTGAGTTTCCAGTTTCCACCCATGTCCCCTCGTTCTGTTATTATTACGTGTGAACATTTCATCTATTTCCACTTTGTCAATTCCCCTGAGTATTTTATATGTCCCTATCATATCTCCTCTCTCCCTTCTTTTCTCTTGTGTCGTAAGGTTCAGTTCCTTCAGCCGCTCTTCATATCCCATCCCTCGTAACTCTGGGACAAGCCTCGTCGCAAACCTCTGAACCTTCTCCAGTTTCTTTATGTGTTTCTTCAGGTGGGGGCTCCATGATGGCGCGGCATACTCTAAGACGGGTCTCACGTAGGCAGTGTAAAGCGCCCTAAAAGCCTCCTCATTTAGGTTTCTGAATGAAGTTCTAATTTTCGCCAGTGTAGAGTACGCTGCTGTCGTTATCCTATTTATATGTGCCTCAGGAGTTAGATTAGGTGTCACATCCACTCCCAGGTCTCTTTCTCGAATCGTTACAGGTAGGCTGTTCCCCTTCATTGTGTACTGTCCCTTTGGTCTCCTGTCACCTGATCCCATTTCCATAACTTTACATTTACTAGTGTTAAACTCCAGTAGCCATTTCCCTGACCATCTCTGCAGCCTGTTTAAGTCCTCTTGGAGGATCCCACAATCCTCGTCTGTCACAACTCTTCTCATTAATTTTGCTTCATCCGCAAACATTGACATGTATGATTCCACTCCTGTAAACATATCATTTACGTAAATTAGAAAGAGGATTGGTCCCAGCACCGATCCTTGAGGTACTCCACTTGTTACTGTTCGCCAGTCCGACTTCTCGCCCCCTTACCATTACCCTCTGGCTCCTTCCTGTTAGGTAGTTCTTCACCCATACTAGGGCCTTTCCGCTTATTCCTGCCTGCCTCTCAAGTTTGTATAGCAGTCTCATGTGCGGTACCGTATCAAAGGCCTTTTGGCAGTCAAGAAATATGCAGTCTGCCCAGCCTTCTCTGTCCTGTCTTATCCTTGTTACTTTATCATAGAATTCTAAAAGGTTTGTTAGGCATGATTTCCCTGTCCAGAACCCATGTTGGTGCTTGTTTACAAACCCAATGCTCTCCAGGTGCTCAACAAGTCTTAGCCTAATTATTCTTTCAAGTATTTTGCAGGGGATGCTTGTCAGTGATACGGGTCTGTAGTTAAGTGCCTCCTCCCTATCACCTTTTTTGAAAATCGGTACGACATTTGCCTCCTTCCAGCAACTGGGCAATTCTCCCGACATAAGTGACTCATTAAAGATCATTGCCAGAGGCACGCTGAGAGCCTGCGCTGCCTCTTTAAGTATCCACGGTGATACTTTGTCTGGTCCAACAGCTTTATTTGCATCCAGTGTTGTCAACTGTTTCATTACATCCTCTGCTGTCACCTCTATGTCTGATAGTCTTTCATCTTGGGTAATCTCTTCTAACAATGGGAGCTGCTCAGGCTCGGTTGTGAACACTCCATGGAATTTTGCATTCAGTACCTCGCAGATTTCCTTGTCGCTTTCTGTATATGCCCCTTCTGTTTTCCTCAGTCTTGTCACTTGGTCATTTACCGACATCTTCCTTCTTATATGGCTATGTAGTAATTTTGGTTGCTTTTTCGCTTTGACTGCAATATCATTCTCATAATTTCTTTCCGACACTCGTCTTATGTTAATGTAATCATTCCTAGCTCTGTTACATCTAATCCTGTTGTCCTCTGTCCTTTGTCTTCTGTACTTCCTCCACTCCCTCCTGCTTCTCACCTTTGCTTCCTGACACTGTCTATTAAACCATGGGTTATTATATTCCCTCCTGCTTTTTTCCTTTATTGTTGGAATAAATCTCTCTTCAGCCTCCTTGCATTTCAATATGACTTGGTTCATCATACCTTGCACTGTTTTTCCTCTAAGTTCTTCCTCCCACTGCACTTCTCCCAGGTAGTCCCTTATCCTTCTGTAGTCCCCTTTTCTGTAATCAAGTCTCCTTTCCCGGACCTCTTGTCCTTTGGTCACAATTTTAAGCTCCATCATGTAGTCAAAGACTAGGACACAATGGTCACTAGCTCCTAGTGGTATTTCATGTTCCAACTGCTCGATGTCTTCTACATTCTGGGTGAAAATGAGATCTAATAGGCTGGGCGTATCCCCTCCTCTTTCCCTAGTATCTTCTTTCACATGCTGTGTTAGGAAATTCCTGTCAATAATGTCTACCAGCTTCGCTCCCCAGGTCTCCTCCCCACCATGGGGATTCCTCGTTTCCCAATCTATCTCTCCGTGATTTAGGTCTCCCATGACCAGCAGCTTCGCTCTCATTCTATGCGCTAAAGATGCTGCCCTCTGCAGTTCATCTATACATGTCTTGTTACTGTCCTCGTACTCCTGCCTGGGCCTTCTACTGTTTGGTGGGGGATTGTAGAGTATCAAGATTACAATCTTCTTCCCATTCACTGTCAGAGTTCCATGTATGAAGCTCGTGCTTTCATTGGTACCCGGATTTTCCAGCTCATCAAACTTCCATTTCCGCTTTATTAGTAGTGCCACTCCTCCTCCCTGTCTCTGTGTCCTTTCTTTTCTTATCACCTGGTACCCCTCTGGAAAGATTGCATCCGAGATCATGCCATTTATTTTAGTTTCCACTATTGCCACTATGTCTGGGTCTGCCTCACTAACTCTTTATTTTATCTCTTCTGCTTTATTGGCTACCCCATCAGCATTGGTGTACCAAACCTTGAGACTCTTCTTGGAAACTCGGGTGTCAGAGTTCCCCCTTTCACCAGGGGTCTGGGGGGAACTGGGTGGTGTCTGGGGGGCTGTGGGGGTGAGTGGGGGGGTGCTAGGGGGGTGCCTGGGAGTGCCTGGTAGGCGAATAGGGTCTGGGCATCTAGGAGGGTAGGAAGGGCATAATGGGTCTGAAAGTTAGGGGTCTGAATAGCATAGGGGGGTTGAGAAATAGAGTGAGACTGAGAGTCAGATAGAGGTTGAGAGGTTGGGGGGGAGAGGGATACTGAGGGCGGAGGGCTGAGATGAGAATGGAGCTTGGGTGCTGGGAGTGAAAGAGAGGGTGTATTAGTTAGGGGGGAATCGGGGGTAGGTGGGGGTTTTGGGGTAGAAGAAGGGAAGAGGGAGATGGGGGAAGGTGTTAGGGGGTCACAAGGTGAGGGGGTTAAATGTGGGCTGGAGGTGCATAGGAGGGGTGAGGGTTGGGTGGGGTTTGGGGGTGAGTGGAAGAGGGGTGCAGTGGAAGCTGGGATGGAGTAGATGGAATTGAAGTCAATGGGGTAGAAGGGGCAGGGGAGTAGGAAGGGGTAGTTGGGGAGGGGGGATGGGAAGGTGGGTCTGGGGAGGGCATGGCTTGACCCACTGGGGTCGTTGACAGGTGTGATGTAGCAGGGGCAGGGGAATCGTTGGGGAGGAGCAAATGTGGAAGGGACAGGGGGGTTTTGGGAGGCTGAGGCACGGAGGAGGTATAGGAGGGCTGAGTTGGGGAGGATGCGACCTGGGAGGTGACCTGGGAGGTGGCCTGGGATGTGACCTGGGAGGTGAGACTACCTGAGAGGCTAGTTCGGTGTCGTTGTTGCCATCTATTCTTGTGGGCTATTTGCTCATCTTTCGTCATAAACCTCTCTATAAACACATTGTAATGGGTTTCACTTCCTCTGAGTAAATGCTTGTTCCTCATTATGTACTCCACAGCCTCCTCATTGGAGAATTGCACCAGAACAGGTCTATTCTTGGTACAATTGTAAGGTCCAACCCGGCGGCTCATATCCACCTCGTGTTCTGCCATTCCTGCTCCAATACATCTCAATATCTCATGCAATTCGTATTTTTCCATTTCTATTCTCTCTTGCCTTGTTGGTGCCCCAGATTCGAATAATCCATGTATTATAATAGACCGTCTCCTCAGTAATTCATTGTCATGCTGGTAGCCTGTCCCCTGGGGATTCTCCATCCCAACCGCAGTCACTAACCCATCCCCCACTAATCCTCTGTCCTTAGCCATGCTGTTAATCCTTCCTAATTCGTTTGTGATAGGAGCACATTCCCTCTCCCAGTCCTCTCTTCCCTTCCTAATCTCTTCCTGAACATAGAGCATAAGTTCTTGTTTCTGCCTCTCTACCGCATCCTGTATTTGCTGAAATACCTCACTTTTAATCCCTTGAATTAGATCCTCCATCCAATCGCTCCTTCTCTCTACAAATTTCCCTATTAATTTGTCTATAAATCTGTCCTCCTCCTCATCCCTGCTGGTGATTGACCTTGAACCCCTTCTAGTCATTGCAGTAACAATCTAGCCAAAAAGGCGCTCCTCAATACCTTGCACAATCTGCAGCACAAACAGGCGAGAAAGTACTCCAAAGTACTGTGTGTGTGTGTGTGTGTGTGTGTGTGTGTGTGTGTGTGTGTGTGTGTGAGTGTGTGTGTGTGTGTGTGTGTGTGTGTGTGTGTGTGTGTGCATGTGTGTATCACGAAGTACTTAACAAGTGAAGAATTATGAGATGTTGTTTTATAATGAACGTTATAAATACATGAAAAAAGTGCTACGCTTAACATTTGTTGAAATACACACACACACAAACGCTCAAATTTTCCTTAAACCCCAACTTCCTCCCCCCATCACCACCATCATCCCCTCACCTTTCCCCTGTCATTCTCCCCCTCGACCCAATCACACCCGTTCCCACTCCTTTGGCCGATGAACATTGAACAGACTAGCTGATAGAGAGGAATTTTCGTCTATATCAATAAGATTGACTTGTTCGAGGTTGGCGGCCAGAAGAAATATAAATAAATAAATATAAATAAATAAATAAGAAGTTGGCGGCCAGAATACACGCGCGGGGACTGTTGTTCCCAGTGCACACGGGACTATTGTTCTCTGTACACACACGGGACAATTGTTCCCTGTACACACACGGGACTATTATATCCAGTACATACGGGACAAATGTTCCCAATACTTACACGGGACCACTGTCCCAGTTCACAGAGGACTATTTTTCCCAGTACACACAGGACTATTGTTCCCAGTACACACACGGCACTATTGTTCCCAGTACACACACGGGACTATTGTTCTTAGTACAAACACGGGACTATTGTTCCCAGTACATACACGTGACTATTGTTCTCAGTACACACACGGGACTATTGTTCCCAGTACACACACGGGACTATTGTTCTCATTACACATACGGAACTATTGTTCCCAGTACACACACACAGGACTATTATTCTCAGTACACACACAGGACATTTGTTCCCAGTACTCACACGGGAATATTGTTCCCAGTACACACGGGACTATTGTTTCCAGTACACATACGAGACTATTGTTTCCAGCACACACATGGGACTATTATTCCCCGTACTCACACGGGACTATTGTTCCCAATACTCACACGGGACTATTGTTCCCAGTACACACACGGGGCTATTATTCCCAGTACACACACAGGGCTATTGTTCCCAGTACTCATACGGGACTATTGTTCTCAGTACACACACGGGACTATTGTTCCCAGTAAATACACGGGACTATTATTGTCAGTTCACACTCGGTACTATTGTTCCCAGTACATACACGGGACTACTGTTCTCAGTACACACACACGGAACTATTGTTCTATGTACACACATGGGACTATTATTCTTAGTACGCACACGGGACTTTGGTTCCCAGCACACACACGGGACTATTGTTCCCAGTAGATACACAGTCCTATTGTTCCCACTACACAAACGGGACTATTGCTCCCAGTATACAAACGGGGCTAATGTTCCCAGTACTCACACAGAATTATTGTTCCAAGTACACTCGGGACTATTGTTCTCCGTACATACACGTGACTATTGTTCCCAGTACACACACGGGACTATTGTTCCCAGTACACACAAATGACTATTGTTCCCAGTACACACACGGGACTATTGTTCCCAGTACACACGTGGGACTATTGTTTCCAGTACACACATGGGACTATTGTTCCCAGTACTCACACGGGACTATTGTTCCCAGTGCACACACGGGACTATTGTTCCCAGTACACACACGTGACTATTGTTCCCAGTACACACACGGAACTATTGTTGCCACTGCACACACGGGACTATTGTTTCCAGTACACATATGGGGACTATTGTTTCCAGTACTCACACAGGACTATTGTTCCCAGTACACACACTGGGCTTTTATTCCCAGTACACACAGTGGGCTATTATTCCCATTACTCACGCGGGACTATTGTTCTCACTACACACACGGGACTATTGTTCTCAGTACACAAACGGTACTATTGTTTCAAGTACACACACGGGACTATTGTTCCCAGTACACACGTGGGACTATTGAATCAAGTACTCACACAGGACTATTGTTCCCAGTACACACACTGGGCTTTTATTCCCAGTACACACAGTGGGCTATTACTCACGCGGGACTATTGTTCTCACTACACACACGGGACTATTGTTCTCAGTACACACACGGAAGTATTGTTCTATGTACACACATGGGACTATTATTCTTACTACACACACTGGACTATTGTTCCCAGTACTAACACGGGAATATTTTTCCTAATACACACACGGGACAATTGCTTCCTGTACACATACGAGACTATTGTTCCCAGTACACACACGGGCTATTGTTCCCAGTACACACATGGGAATATTGTTTCCAGTACACACACGGGACTATTGTTCCCAGTACACACACGGGACAATTGTACCCAGTACACACACGGGACTCTTGTTTCCAGTACACACATATGACTATTGTTCGCAGTACTCACACTGGAATATTGTTCCCAGTACTCACACGGGTCTATTGTTCCCAGTACACACACGGGGCTATTGTTCCCAGTACTCACACATAACTATTCTTCCCAGTACACACAATGGACTATTGTTCCCAGTAGATACACAGTACTATTGTTCCCAGTACACAAACGGGAATATTATTCCCAGTACACTCACTGGGCTAATGTTCCCAGTACTGACACAGAACTATTGTTCCCAGTACGCACACGGGACTATTGTTCCCTCTACACACGCTACTATTGTTCTCAGTACACACACGGGACTGTTGTTCCCAGGAAACACGTTACTACTGTTCCCAGTAAACACGGGACTATTGTTCACTGTACAGACAAGGGACTATTGTTCCCAATACACACACGGGACTATTGTTCCTAGTACACACACGGGGACTATTGTTCCCAGTACACACGGGACTATTGTTCCGAGTACACACACGGGACTATTGTTCTCTGTACACACACGGGACAATTGTTCCTTGTGCACAAACGGGGACTATTGTTCCCAGTACACACACGGGACTATTGTTCTTAGTACAAACACGGAACTATTGTTCCCAGTACATACACGTGACTATTGTTCTCAGTACACACACGGGACTATTGTTCCCAGTACACACACGGGACTATTGTTCTCATTACACATTCGGAACTATTGTTCCCAGTACACACACACAGGACTATTATTCTCAGTACACACACAGGACTATTGTTCCCAGTAAATACACGGGACTATTATTGTCAGTTCACACTCGGTACTATTGTTCCCAGTACATACACGGGACTACTGTTCTCAGTACACACACACGGAACTATTGTTCTATGTACACACATGGGACTATTATTCTTAGTACGCACACGGGACTTTGGTTCCCAGCACACACACGGGACTATTGTTCCCAGTAGATACACAGTCCTATTGTTCCCACTACACAAACGGGACTATTGCTCCCAGTATACAAACGGGGCTAATGTTCCCAGTACTCACACAGAATTATTGTTCCAAGTACACTCGGGACTATTGTTCTCCGTACATACACGTGACTATTGTTCCCAGTACACACACGGGACTATTGTTCCCAGTACACACAAATGACTATTGTTCCCAGTACACACACGGGACTATTGTTCCCAGTACACACGTGGGACTATTGTTTCCAGTACACACATGGGACTATTGTTCCCAGTACTCACACGGGACTATTGTTCCCAGTGCACACACGGGACTATTGTTCCCAGTACACACACGTGACTATTGTTCCCAGTACACACACGGAACTATTGTTGCCACTGCACACACGGGACTATTGTTTCCAGTACACATATGGGGACTATTGTTTCCAGTACTCACACAGGACTATTGTTCCCAGTACACACACTGGGCTTTTATTCCCAGTACACACAGTGGGCTATTATTCCCATTACTCACGCGGGACTATTGTTCTCACTACACACACGGGACTATTGTTCTCAGTACACAAACGGTACTATTGTTTCAAGTACACACACGGGACTATTGTTCCCAGTACACGTGGGACTATTGAATCAAGTACTCACACAGGACTATTGTTCCCAGTACACACACTGGGCTTTTATTCCCAGTACACACAGTGGGCTATTACTCACGCGGGACTATTGTTCTCACTACACACACGGGACTATTGTTCTCAGTACACACACGGAAGTATTGTTCTATGTACACACATGGGACTATTATTCTTAGTACACACACTGGACTATTGTTCCCAGTACTAACACGGGAATATTTTTCCTAATACACACACGGGACAATTGCTTCCTGTACACATACGGGACTATTGTTCCCAGTACACACACGGCTATTGTTCCCAGTACACACATGGGAATATTGTTTCCAGTACACACACGGGACTATTGTTCCCAGAACACACACGGGACAATTGTACCCAGTACTCACACGGGTCTATTGTTCCCAGTACTAACACGGGAATATTTTTCCTAATACACACACGGGACAATTGCTTCCTGAACACATACGAGACTATTGTTCCCAGTACACACACGGGCTATTGTTCCCAGTACACATATGGCAATATTGTTTCCAGTACACACACGGGACTATTGTTCCCAGTACACACACGGGACAATTGTACCCAGTACACACACGGGACTCTTGTTTCCAGTACACACATATGACTATTGTTCGCAGTACTCACACTGGACTATTGTTCCCAGTACTCACACGGGTCTATTGTTCCCAGTACACACACGGGGCTATTGTTCCCAGTACTCACACATAACTATTCTTCCCAGTACACACAATGGACTATTGTTCCCAGTAGATACACAGTACTATTGTTCCCAGTACACAAACGGGAATATTATTCCCAGTACACTCACTGGGCTAATGTTCCCAGTACTGACTCAGAACTATTGTTCCCAGTACGCACACGGGACTATTGTTCCCTCTACACACGCTACTATTGTTCTCAGTACACACACGGGACTGTTGTTCCCAGGAAACACGTTACTACTGTTCCCAGTAAACACGGGACTATTGTTCACTGTACAGACAAGGGACTATTGTTCCCAATACACACACGGGACTATTGTTCCTAGTACACACACGGGGACTATTGTTCCCAGTACACACGGGACTATTGTTCCGAGTACACACACGGGACTATTGTTCTCTGTACACACACGGGACAATTGTTCCTTGTGCACAAACGGGGACTATTGTTCCCAGTACACACACGGGACTATTGTTCTTAGTACAAACACGGAACTATTGTTCCCAGTACATACACGTGACTATTGTTCTCAGTACACACACGGGACTATTGTTCCCAGTACACACACGGGACTATTGTTCTCATTACACATTCGGAACTATTGTTCCCAGTACACACACACAGGACTATTATTCTCAGTACACACACAGGACTATTGTTCCCAGTACTCACACGGGAATATTGTTCCCAGTACACACGGGACTATTGTTTCCAGTACACATACGAGACTATTGTTTCCAGCACACACATGGGACTATTATTCCCCGTACTCACACGGGACTATTGTTCCCAATACTCACACGGGACTATTGTTCCCAGTACACACACGGGATTATTATTCCCAGTACACACACAGGGCTATTGTTCCCAGTACTCATACGGGACTATTGTTCTCAGTACACACACGGGACTATTGTTCCCAGTAAATACACGGGACTATTATTGTCAGTTCACACTCGGTACTATTGTTCCCAGTACATACACGGGACTACTGTTCTCAGTACACACACACGGAACTATTGTTCTATGTACACACATGGGACTATTATTCTTAGTACGCACACGGGACTTTTGTTCCCAGCACACACACGGGACTATTGTTCCCAGTAGATACACAGTCCTATTGTTCCCACTACACAAACGGGACTATTGCTCCCAGTATACAAACGGGGCTAATGTTCCCAGTACTCACACAGAATTATTGTTCCAAGTACACTCGGGACTATTGTTCTCCGTACATACACGTGACTATTGTTCCCAGAAAACACGGGACTACGGTTCCCAGTACACACGGGACTATTGTTCACTGTACAGACACGGGACTATTGTTCCCAGTACACACACGGGACTATTGTTCCCAGTACACACAAATGACTATTGTTCCCAGTACACACACGGGACTATTGTTCCCAGTACACACAAATGACTATTGTTCCCAGTACTCACACGGGACTATTGTTCCCAGTGCACACACGGGACTATTGTTCCAAGTACACACACGTGACTATTGTTCCCAGTACACACACGGAACTATTGTTGCCACTGCACACACGGGACTATTGTTTCCAGTACACATATGGGGACTATTGTTTCCAGTACTCACACAGGACTATTGTTCCCAGTACACACACTGGGCTTTTATTCCCAGTACACACAGTGGGCTATTATTCCCATTACTCACGCGGGACTATTGTTCTCACTACACACACGGGACTATTGTTCTCAGTACACAAACGGTACTATTGTTTCAAGTACACACACGGGACTATTGTTCCCAGTACACACGTGGGACTATTGTTTCCAGTACTCACACAGGACTATTGTTCCCAGTACACACACTGGGCTTTTATTCCCAGTACACACAGTGGGCTATTACTCACGCGGGACTATTGTTCTCACTACACACACGGGACTATTGTTCTCACTACACACACGGGACTATTGTTCTCAGTACACACACGGAAGTATTGTTCTATGTACACACATGGGACTATTATTCTTAGTACACACACTGGACTATTGTTCCCAGTACTAACACGGGAATATTTTTCCTAATACACACACGGGACAATTGCTTCCTGTACACATACGGGACTATTGTTCCCAGTACACACACGGCTATTGTTCCCAGTACACACATGGGAATATTGTTTCCAGTACACACACGGGACTATTGTTCCCAGTACACACACGGGACAATTGTACCCAGTACACACACGGGACTCTTGTTTCCAGTACACACATATGACTATTGTTCGCAGTACTCACACTGGACTATTGTTCCCAGTACACACACGGGTCTATTGTTCCCAGTACACACACGGGGCTATTGTTCCCAGTACTCACACATAACTATTCTTCCCAGTACACACAATGGACTATTGTTCCCAGTAGATACACAGTACTATTGTTCCCAGTACACAAACGGGAATATTATTCCCAGTACACTCACTGGGCTAATGTTCCCAGTACTGACACAGACCTATTGTTCCCAGTACGCACACGGGACTATTGTTCCCTGTACACACGCTACTATTGTTCTCAATACACACACGGGACTATTATTCCCAGGAAACACGTTACTACTGTTCCCAGTAAACACGGGACTATTGTTCACTGTACAGACAAGGGACTATTGTTCCCAATACACACACGGGACTATTGTTCCTAGTACACACACGGGGACTATTGTTCCCAGTACACACGGGACTATTGTTCCGAGTACACACACGGGACTATTGTTCTCTATACACACACGGGACAATTGTTCCCTGTGCACAAACGGGGACTATTGTTCCCAGTACACACACGGGACTATAGTTCCCAATACACACACGGGACTCTTGTTCCCAGTACACACACGGGACTACTGTTCCCAGTACACACACGGGACAATTGTTCTCTGTACACACACGGGACAATTGTTCCCTGTACACACACGGGATTATTGTATCCAGTACACACGGGGCAAATGTTCCCAATACTCACACGGGACTACTGTCCCAGTTCACAGAGGACTATTGTTCCCAGTACACACAGGACTATTGTTCCCATAAACACACACGGGAATATTGATCCAAGTACACACACGGTACTATTGTTCTTAGTACAAACACGGGACTATTGTTCCCAGTACATACACGTGACTATTGTTCTCAGTACACACACGGGACTATTGTTCCCAGTACACACACGGGACAATTGTTCTCGTTACACATACGGAACTATTGTTTCCAGTACACACACACAGGACTATTATTCTCAGTACACACACGGGACTATTGTTCCCAGTACTCACACGGCAATCTTTTTCCCAGTACACACGGGAATATTGTTCCCAGTACACACTCGGGATTATTGTTCTAAGTACACACACGGGACTATTGTTCCCAGTACACACACTAGACTATTGTTTCCAGCACACACATGAGACTATTAATCCTCGTACTCAGACGGGACTATTGTTCCCAATACTCACACGGGACTATTGTTCCCAGTACACACACGGGGCAATTATTCCCATTACACGCACAGGGCTATTGTTCCCAGTACTCATACGGGACTATTGTTCTCAGTACACACACGGGACTATTGTTCCCAGTAAATACACGGGACTATTGTTCTCAGTTCACACACAGTACTATTGTTCCCAGTACACACACGGGACTACTGTTCTCAGTACACACACACGGAACTATTGTTCTATGTACACACATGGGACTATTATTCTTAGTACGCACACGGGACTTTTGTTCCCAGCACACACACACGGGACTATTGTTCCCAGTAGATACACAGTATTATTGTTCCCAGTACACAAACAGGACTATTGCTCCCAGTGTACACACGGGGCTAATGTTCCCAGTACTCACACAGAATTATTGTTCCAAGTACACTCGGGACTATTGTTCTCCGTACACACACGGGACTATTGTTCCCAGAAAACACGGGACTACGGTTCCCAGTACACACGGGACTAATGTTCACAGTACAGACATGGGACTATTGTTCTCAGTACACACACGGGACTACTGTTCCCAGTACACACAAATGACTCTTGTTCCCAGTACACACACGGGACTATTGTTCCCAGTAAACACGTGGGACTATTGTTTCCAGTACACACATGGGACTATTGTTCCCAGTACTCACACGGGACTATTGTTCCCAGTACACACACGGGACTATTGTTCCCAGTACACACACGTGACTATTGTTCCCAGTACACACACGGGACTATTGTTGCCACTGCACACACGGGACTATTGTTTCCAGTACACATATGGGGACTATTGTTTCCAGTACTAACACAGGACTATTGTTCCCAGTACACACACACGGGGCTATTATTCCCAGTACACACAGTGGGCGATTATTCCCATTACTCACGCGGGACTATTGTTCTCACTACACACACGGGACTATTGTTCTCAGTACACAAACGGTACTATTGTTTCAAGTACACACACGGGACTATTGTTCTCAGTACGCACACGGAAGTATTGTTCTATGTACACACATGGGACTATTATTCTTAGTACACACACTGGACTATTGTTCCCAGTACTAACACGGGAATATTTTTCCTAATACACACACGGGACTATTGCTTCCTGTACACACACGGGACTATTGTTCCCAGTACACACACGGGCTATTGTTCCCAGTACACACTCGGGAATATTGTTTCCAGTACACACACGGGACTATTGTTCCCAGTACACACACGGGACTATTGTACCCAGTACACACACGGGACTCTTGTTTCCAGTACACACATATGACTATTGTTCGCAGTACTCACACTGGACTATTGTTCCCAGTACACACACGGGTCTATTGTTCCCAGTACACACACGGGGCTATTGTTACTCACACATAACTATTCTTCCCAAAATACACAATGGACTATTGTTCCCAGTACACACACGGGACTATTGTTCTTAGTACAAACACGGGACTATTGTTCCCAGGACATACACGTGACTATTGTTCTCAGTACACACACGGGACTATTATTCCCAGTACACACACGGGACTATTGTTCTCATTACACATAGGGAACTATTGTTCCTTTTACACACACACAGGACTATTATTCTCAGTACACACACGGGACAATTGTTCCCAGTACTCACACGGCAATATTGTTCCAAGTACACACACGGGACTATTGTTCCCAGTACACACACGGGACTATTGTTTCCAGCACACACATGGGACTATTGTTCCCAGTACTCACACGGGACTATTGTTCCCAATACTCACACGGGACTATTGTTCCCAGTACACACACGGGGCTATTATTCCCAGTACACACACAGGGCTATTGTTCCCAGTACTCATACGGGACTATTGTTTTCAGTACACACACGGGACTATTGTTCCCAGTAAATACACGGGACTATTGTTCTCAGTTCACACACGGTACTGTTGTTTCCAGTACACACACGGGACTATTGTTCCATGTACACACATGGGACTATTATTCTTAGTACGCACACGGGACTATTGTTCCCAGTACACGCACGGGGCTATTGTTCCCAGTAGATACACAGTACTATTGTTCCCAGTTCACAAACGGGACTATTGTTCCAAGTACACTCGGGACTATTGCTCTCCGTACACACACGGGACTATTGTTCCCAGAAAACAAGGGACTACGGTTCCCAGTACACACGGGACTATTGTTCACTGTACAGACACGGGACTATTGTTCCCAGTACACACACGGGACTATTCTTCCCAGATCACACAAATGACTATTGTTCCCAGTACACACACGGGACTATTGTTCCCAGTACACACACGGGACTATTGTTGCCACTGCACACACGGGACTATTGTTTCCAGTACACATATGGGGACTATTGTTCCCAGTACACACACGGAGCTATTATTCCCAGTACACACAGTGGGCTATTGTTCCCATTACTCACACGGGGCTATTGTTCTCAGTTCACACACGGGACTATTGTTTCCAGTAAATACACGGGACTATTGTTCTCAGTACACAAACGGTTTTATTGTTTCAAGTACACACACGGGACTATTGTTCTCAGTACTAACACGGGAATGTTTTTCCCAATACACACACGGGACTATTGCTTCCTGTACACACACGGGACTATTGCTTCCTGTACACACACGGGACTATTGTTCCCAGTACACACACGGGCTATTGTTCCCAGTACACACCCGGGAATATTGTTTCCAGTACACACACGGGACTATTGTTCCCAGTACACACACGGGACTATTGTACCCAGTACACACACGGGACTCTTGTTTCCAGTACACACATATAACTATTGTTCGCAGTACTCACACTGGACTATTCCCAGTACACACACGGGTATATTGTTCCCAGTACACACACGGGGCTATTGTTCCCAGTGCTCACACATAACTATTGTTCCCAGTACACACAGTGGACTATTGTTCCCAGTACACACAGTGGACTATTGTTCCCAGTAGATACACAGTACTATTGTTCCCAGTACACAAACGGGAATATTGTTCCCAGTACACTCACTGGGCTAATGTTCCCAGTACTGACACAGAACTATTGTTCCCAGTACACACACGGGACTATTGTTCCCTGTACACACGCTACTATTGTTCTCAATACACACACGGGACTATTGTTCTCAGTAAATACACGGGACTATTGTTCTCAGTTCACACACGGTACTATTGTTTCCAGTACACACACGGGACCATTGTTCTCAGTACACACACATGATTATTGTTCCCAATGCACACACGGGGACTATTGTTCCCAGTACACACGGGACTATTGTTCTCAGTACTCACACGGGACCATTGTTCTCAGTACACAAACATGACTATTGTTCTCAATACACACACGGGGACTATTGTTCCCAGCACACACGGAACTATTGTTCCCAGTACACACACGGGACTATTGTTCTCAGTTCTTACACAGGACAATTGTTCCCTTTGCACAAACGGGGACTATTGTTTTCATTACACACACGGGACTATTCTTCCCTGTACACACACGGGACTATTCTTCCCTGTACACACACGGGACTAGTGTTCCCAGTACACATGGGACTGTTATTCTCAGTATACACACGGGACTCTTCTTCCCTGTACACACACGGGACTATTGTATCCAGTACACACTAGGCAATTGTTCCCAATACTCACACGGGACTATTGTTCCCAGTACACACACGGGACTATTGTTCCCAGTACACACACGGGACTATTATACCGAGTACACACGGAGCAATTGTTTCCAGTACTCACACGGGATTATTGTTTCCAGTTCACAGGGGACTATTGTTCCCAGTACTCACGAGACTATTGTTTCCAGTACACACACGGGACTATTGTTCCCAGTACACACGGGTTATTGTTCCCAGTACTCCCACGAGACTATTGTTCCCAGTGCACACACGGGACTATTGTTCCAAGTACACATGGGACTATTGTTCTCCGTACTCACACGGGACTATTGTTCCCAGAAAACACGGGACTACTGTTCCCAGAACACACGGGACTATTGTTCACTGTACAGACACGGGACTATTGTTCCCAGTACCCACACGGGACTATTGTTCCCAATACACACAAATGACTATGGTTCCCAGTACACACACGGGACTATTGTTCCCAGTACACACGCGGGACTATTGTTTCCAGTACACACATGGGACTATTGTTCCCAGTACTCACACGGGACTATTGTTCCCAGTACACACACTGGACTATTGTTCCCAGTACACACACGTGACTATTGTTCCCAGTACACACACGGGACTATTGTTCCAACTACACACACGGGACTATTGTTTCCAGTACACGTATGGGGACTATTGTTCCCAGTACTCACACAGGACTATTGTTCCCAGTACACACACGGGGCTATTATTCCCAGTACACACAGGGGGCTATTGTTCCCATTACTCACACGGGACTATTGTTCCCAGTACTCACACGGGAATATTGTTGCCAATACACACACGGGACTACTGTTCCCAGTACACACACGGGACTATTGTTTCCAGTATACACACGGGATTATTTTTCCCAGTACACACACGGGACTATTGCTCCCAGTACACACACGGGACTCTTGTTTCCAGTACACACATATGACTTTTGTTCCCAGTACTCACACTGGACTATTGTTCCCAGTACACACACGGGTCTATTTTTCCCAGTATACACACGGGGCTATTGTTCCCAGTACTCACACATAACTATTGTTCCCAGTACACACAATGGACTATTGTTCCTAGTAGACACACAGTACTATTGTTCCCAGTACACAAACGGGAATATTGTTCCCAGTACACTCATTGGGCTAATGCTCCCAGTATTCACACAGAACTATTGTTCCCAGTACACACGCGGGACTATTGTTCCCTGTACGCACGCTACTATTGTTCTCAGTACACACACGGGACTATTGTTCCCTGAAAACACGTTACTACTGTTCCAAGTAAACACGGGACTATTGTTCCCTGTACAGACACGGGACTGTTGTTCCCAATTGTCGTGACGCTGAACCCCGGTTCATTCCGAACACAGCGAATACACAAGACATAACACCTTGCCTCAGCAACCTGCAGACTTAACTTGGTCACTAAGATCACATCAGGTTCTCGCATAGCTGTCTGCTACACTTCGCTGCTGCCGCAAACGGGGATCCAAAGGACTTGCTAGTTCAACTCCCACAATCAGACTGACTCCAGTCAGCCATGGCCTCAAAGATTTCACCCCGCCTCTCAAGGAAGGTATAATCCGATTAACCTTATCCCTAGAGCGGTAACCTTGATCCTAGAAGCCTGACGAAGAATAATTCCTCTTTCCAGGAATTATTAATTTGGCTAAACAGCTTCGGTCTTAATCCATTGACCTTTCTTAGATATGTGATCCATAGTCTGTCTACTTACATGTACTTCCAATCATCATTCGTTAAGTGTTGTAGTAATGATCCTCTAGCTAATAATTCCTACTAACTTGTGGATTACAACACCACTCCCCTCCTTAAACACGCATATGTCCCCATATGCATCATTGCAATGGTTCCATTAGTGCAAGGACCTGGAGGATGCACCCACCATATGTGTACAACTAAAAAATCATCCAATAAGTTCATCATACACACGATGAAATAAATTAAAATTTTCCCCGACATGACTCACAACACTTCTCCAACATATACATTATATTCACATCATAGCACAGGTAAAATAGTCTGTAATAATTTTTCCCATCTCCAACAATGCACATATACCTAAACTGCTGACATATAATTACATACAAACATAACCATAAAATGACATTGACCAGAATGCTGGCACTTAAACAGAAATGACACTAGTCATTAATATATACACAACACATATATATCTAAGGTTCTTCATCCTTAGTAACAAGTTAATTATAATTTAACATCTTGCCCTGTACTGTTGACATAAGGGCTTACAATGATCACACAATGTTTCACTGGCCTCCTCCACAATTGGCAGCATCACTTCTCTTGTCTTCGTGTCCCATGGTTGCTAGGTCATAGATCCTCCATGACCCAGACAAAACCCAGGCTGTCCAGCCTGGTGAATGTTGTCAATGTCCCATCGTTGCTCTGAGCTAACGTGATCCTGGCCTCCAGAGCAACGGAGATTCCTACCCCAGGGTCATGTTCCCTTGGGTCTGTGCTGACGTCTCGTTCCAGGGCACCAATCCCAGAACGCTGTAGATCCCTCACAGCTCTCTGGTCTAGGCCCATCCGCCCAGAGTGTGTCCACCTGTATTCACACCTTCCCGACCGCTGTACCTGCAAAATATTCCCTCGGAGCCCCCTGGCTCGATCCCATTATTACATAACCCCCTCGGCTCCTTACTCTCTCCCCGTATATAGCCTGAGCGCAGCTGCAAAACCATTGCAGCTGGCCCTTATCCCTGCTTTGATGTCAGGGGGCGAATTTCGCCTATAACGTCACGTTGGCTTCCCTTTCTCCCGCCTTTTTTTCTAGAATTACTGAGTGTAGCCTCATAGCTTCCCTTCTACTCTACCTGAAGCTCTGTGACATGATCCCGGGGGACCTTCTCAAGCCTAACACTCAGTAATGGTGCCGATGAGGTAATATACAGTATATACATACACATACATTATCACAATAACTACCTCATTAAAATCATTTCACGACTAATATCACTAAAGCATCATACTGCCACTGGCTCGCCTCTAGCGAGATTCCTGTAACAACTTAATTAATGAGAGATTAGTATATCTACTTGGCTCGTCCACTGCAACCACCAACGCCTGAAATTTGAAATTCTACCTTATAATCTTATCCGTAAGACTTACCCACTGCGACTTAATTAATGAAAATTTTAATGAAAATAATGAATTTTTATTAGTCTTTTATGAGTCTTGCTAGAGATATCGACTTGACTCGCCTACTGCAGCCACCAACTCCTGCAATTATCCACATTTCATCTTATCCATAAGACTTACCCACTCTGACACACCATCACCTCTGGTCATCCCAACCACTGATGATCTCAATATAACGCCACACATCCCTACAACCACTTCCTGCGTCCTAACGCACCGACCTTGCTACGCCAATACTCACCTTACCGACCACTACATGGCGCCCCTGCGCCACCATATACTCCACAAAACCACACTCCATACCAGGCGTCCAAACGCCACTACACTACACCACCCAATGGCGTCCCCAACGCCCTCAACACAACACCCGGCGTCCCCCACGCCCTCAACACAACACACGGCGTCCCGTGTGTTGTCCCCAACGCCCTCAACACAACACCCGGCGTCCAAACGCCCTCAACACAACACCCGGCGTCCCCAACGCCCTCAACACAACACCCGGCGTCCAAACGCCCTCAACACAACACCCGGCGTCCCCAACGCCCTCAACACAACACACGGCGTCCCCAACGCCCTCAACACAACACACGGCGTCCCCAACGCCCTCAACACAACACACGGCGTCTCCCAACACCATTACCACCACAGGCATATGCCTTGCGCCAGAGCGCATCAAAACACCACGAGACGTCACCACCAATAAGTAACCAGACGCCACACACACTCCCTTTTCTCTCGTAATCCATTAATTTCCTGACCAACACTCGTCAGGCATAATTTCTTGTGTAGTGGCCACCCGCCACACTCTACCACCTGCGTTAACATACTTCAACGCTAATGTCTACAATACACCCGGTGTTACAACAACCAGTTATGCTACACATGCTACACCTTGGCGCTACAATGTCAACAATGTCATGCACTATACTACATCCATAATATCAACAGTCAAAACATGCACATTACACTACAGTAAACTAGTCATTACGCTGGCGTCTAATACGCCACTACACGTGCATTACACTACACACCCCGGCGTACAAACGCCAATACACAACCATGCACTACACTTGGCGTCCAAACACCAATACACAACCATGCACTACTCCCGGCGCCACACACCCCCACCGACGGGACACGCTCCCCGTGTCCCACGGTAACACTCTCCATAATGCTACCTGTACCCACTAAAAATCTCCATGGCCCTCTCCAGGGTACACTAGACGGCAAACCCCAGACGTCAAATTATGCGTCGCTCGCTATGCCAAGGCGTCCATAATTCACTGCGCCTGTTTTCTGTATCTACACCTGACAACGCCGGAACTCGCACAGTACTTTAGGTAATATTTCATTATCCTTAAAATATTCGATTTACACGTTACATGAAATTTAATTAACTTTAAATTACGTAGTTTTCACGCTTAATTTGTCCTTAGCAACGGTTTCTCACTATTACCACCATACCGACGATATAAAACAAGCTCCAAGGTGCGGCTCGCTTGGCCCACCCATCGCTTGGCCCGCACATGGCCGCACATGGCCCACGCTGGCCCACATTCACCCGCGCTAGTTTACCTCGCCACGCTGTATAATCCGCACTACGAACACTGTATAATCCGCACTATGAACACTGTATAATCCGCACTACGAACACTGTATAATCCGCACTACGAACACTGTATAATCCGCACTACGAACACTGCACTTGTTTTGGATCCCGATGCTTCAGTGGTCCAGACTTGCTTCTTAACCGTCTCTCGTTCCGGGAATCTGGAAAGAAAGAAATAAACCCCACATGTGCCCCACAATGGCCTAGTCCCTTTAATTAACTAACTCCTCTGTCCTGGTCTCACCTGACCCTCCTTCCTCCGTCTAGTCACCACCATTCTCACCACAACCCGACGTCTACCATTTCCCGAACATTCCCTCACCAACTAAACCAGAACCACACTTCCTTCATCTCGCAAAGTGTTCCAAAACCTGTTTGCGCTGCCACCAAATATGTCGTCACGCTGAACCCCGGTTCATTCCGAACACAGCGAATACACAACACATAACACCTTGCCTCAGCAACCGTTACTACCACCTATACTCCTACACACACCAGACCCTTGAGGCGTACCACTCGGTTTGTACTGGAACACAATGAATGAACATATGGAAGGTATTTAAAGGCCGTCGGGTTTTGTCATTTAATTACAAA
This sequence comes from Procambarus clarkii, assembly GCF_040958095.1. Classification (NCBI taxonomy): domain Eukaryota; kingdom Metazoa; phylum Arthropoda; class Malacostraca; order Decapoda; family Cambaridae; genus Procambarus; species Procambarus clarkii. The sequence goes on along the minus strand of NC_091163.1, from coordinate 2,606,742 downwards.
GAATAGACTCTGACAAATAAATACATATTAACATACTCTATTAGGTCAATACACTTCCAATACCCATAGACCACTTGACCTCCGCGATCACCACCCACACTCGTAACTTCCGCCTAAGTCCCTAATACGGAATGATTACTACAACGCTCCACACCCGGTTAGTCTTTCATTCAATACTCACATACTGCAGACTTAACTTTGTCACTAAGATCACATCAGGTTCTCGCATAGCTGTCTGCTACACTTCGCTGCTGCCGCAAACGGGGATCCAAAGGACTTGCTAGTTCAACTCCCACAATCAGACTGACTCCAGTCAGCCATGGCCTCAAAGATTTCACCCCGCCTCTCAAGGAAGGTATAATCCGATTAACCTTATCCCTAGAGCGGTAACCTTGATCCTAGAAGCCTGACGAAGAATAATTCCTCTTTCCAGGAATTATTAATTTGGCTAAACAGCTTCGGTCTTAATCCATTGACCTTTCTTAGATATGTGATCCATAGTCTGTCTACTTACATGTACTTCCAATCATCATTCGTTAAGTGTTGTAGTAATGATCCTCTAGCTAATAATTCCTACTAACTTGTGGATTACAACACAATACACACACGGGACTATTGTTTCTACTACACACACGGGGACTATTGTTCCCAGTACACACGGGGCAATTGTTCTCAGTACTCACACGGAACCATTGTTCTCAGTACACACACGTGGCTATTGTTCCCAATACACACACGGGGACTATTGTTCCCAGTACACACGGGACTATTGTTCCCAGTACACACACGGGACTATTGTTCTCAGTTCTCACACAGGACAATTGTTCCCAGTACACACACGGGACTCTTGTTCCCAGTACACATATGGGACTATTGTTCCCAGTACACCCACGGGACTATTGTTCCCAGTACACACAGGGAACTAGGAGAAATGTGCGATGGATGTAATAAATCTTTGGAATAGTCTAACATTAACATTTAGTCCGGGGGGGGGGGGAGCTTTTAGTAATAACAAAAAGGTTAGAGGTCCCTACAGACTCGCTTTGACAATCTCCCGATAATGGGAGCTGGGACGGCCCAGGTGATGGTACAACCCCGGCAATGGTTCGACCCCCAGCGATGGTACGACCCCCGGCGAGGGTACGACCCCCGTCGATGATACGAGCCACCGTGATGGTACGACCCCCGGTGATGGTTCGACCCCTGCGATGGTACGACGCTTGGTGATGGTACGACCTCCGGCGATGATACTACCCCCGGTGATGGTACTACCCAGGTGATGGTATGACCCAGGCGATGGTTCGACCCCCAGCGATGGTACGACCCCCGGCGATGATACGACCCCCGTTGATGGTACGACCCCTGGTGATGATACGACCCCTGGCGATGATACGACCCCTGGTGATGTACGACCCCTGGCGATGATACGACCCCTGGTGATGGTACGACCCCGGCGATGGTACGGCCCAGGTGATGGTACGACCCCCGGCGATGATACGACCCCCGGTGATGGCACGACCCAGGTGATGGTACAACCCCGGCGATGGTACGACCCCGGGCGATGGTACGACCCCCGGTGATGTTACGACCCCGGCGATGGTTCGACTCCCAGCGATGGCACGACCCCGGGCGATGGTACGACCCCCGTCGATGATACGACCCCCGTGATGGTACGACCCCGGCGATGGTACGACCTTTGGTGATGGTACGACTCCCGGCGATGATACTACCTCCAGTGATGGTACTACCCAGGTGATGGTACGACCCCGGCGATGGTTCGACCCCCAGTGATGGTACGACCCCCGGCGATGATTCGACTCCCGGTGATGGTACGACCCACGGTGATGGTACGATCCCCGGCGATGATACGACCCCCGGTGATGGTACGACCCAGGTGATGGTTCAACCCCGGGAATGGTACGACCCCCAGCGATGGTACGACCCCCAGTGATAGTACGACCCCCGGCGATGATACGACCACTGGTGATGGTACGACCCCAGGTGATGGTACAACCCCGGCGATGGTACGACCCCCAGCGATGGTACGACCCCCGGCAATGGTACGACCCCTAGCGATGGTACGACCCCAAGCGATGGTACTACCCCTGGCGATAGTACGACCTCCAGCGAAGGTACGACAACGGCGATGGTACTACCCCCGGCGATAGTAGGACCTCCAGCGAAGGTACGACAACGGCGATGGTACGAGCTCTGGCAATGGTACGGACCCCAGCGATAGTACGACCACCGGCGATGGTACTACCCCCGCCGATGGTACGACCCCCGGCAATGGTACGACCCCCGGCGATGGTACGACCCCCGTCGACAGTACGACCCCCGGCGATGGTACGACCCCCGTCGATGGTACGACCCCCGGCGATAATACGGCCCACGGCGATAGTACGGCCTCCGGCGCGCGTTAATTGTGAAATGTTGGCGCCATTGAAACACGTTTTGCATTAAGTTTTGTAATTTAAGCGTTGATGGCACCAGGTAATATATGGGCGTGGAGTGAGATTTTTTTTTGAGTGTGTACTCGCCTGGTTGTAAATAATTTGTTGTTTTATAAGATCAAGCTATAGCTCCCTAGCCCCTGCCTTTCCATTTCTGGTCGGCTAATGTAATTGCTCATTGAATTCACTTTAGCCATTTACTCTTGTAGCTCGTTTTGTTTACGTAAGACTCTAAAGTTGAAAAAGTTTTTCTTGAAGAGTCTGTTTCTTCTCTGTGTCTCAAGCGTCCGCCTGTGTCCTCTGGGTCTATTGTTTCTCATTTCAGCTCTCTCAGCCTCTCACTGTTGGTGACTTTCCTCAGCTCTTTACCAAGTCTTGTCACGTATCTATGAACTATTTCCTTTCTCCTTTTATCCTTGTTTTTGGTGTGAATTCCATGCCAGTTCTGAATACTTAAAGAGGAATTAAGAGAACTTACAAATCTAGGGATCCCATCACAGTGTTCATATCATTAAGATCAGCGTGCTATCCCCCTTGCCTTTTCGGGACAGGAAAGAGTGCAGAAATAGAAGGAATAGTACAACCATGTATTGCAAAGATACGACAAGGAACCTAAATAATGGGTACAGTTTCTAAGCCCCTCAAAATATACTCTCTAAAAACGACGCCGAGAGAAGTATCGCATAATAAGTCAATTACTGGAAGGCCAAGTGCGAAATTTTCACAAATACCAACACACTCAATTGGCAGGAAATGCAAGATGAAACGAGTGAGGAGTAGCGTCAACATAGGCACCATCAGAGAACACAGAAAGAACATCAGGTTTCCGCAGTTATTCAATATCCTTCCGGCAAGAATAAGAGACATTGGTGCCACAAAAAAATGAACTCCCAAGGAAAAAAAATTGGACAAATTCCTGCAAGAAATGGCGGAGCAGTGGATATGCGGGCCTGCATACCACTGCAAGCAATAACAGCCTGTTGGACCAAGTTATAACAAGTCAAGTTTGACCTCATTCTTTAGGGTTCTGCATCTAGGTTCCTGAAGGTAGTCCAAATATTTACCAGTTCGCTATGTAAAACTTTATCAGCTTTCAAGTGGCCGGCATGCACGTATATCCTTATTGTTACGTATACTGGCAAAGATCCTTCTTTTTCAGTGTTATTTTGAGCTGGCTTCCCTTCAGTGTATTCCCTCCTTTGTGAACCTTTCTTCTCCTCACGAATTATCGTTACTTTACATTTGTCAGGAGTTGGAGTTAAACATCCACCTGTCTGACCTCATCAATTTGGCATCACCAGGAAACTGTTCGTTGACATATCAGCCATAAAAAATGCGACTAAAACATCGTTGTAGTTTATTTGTACGACTGTGTATTCGTTCATGCCAGAATTCAAAACGCGTCAGCCAATCATCTTGAGGCAGAGGGATATTGTCCGAAATATGTTTGCTCTAATTGGCTTAAACCTCTCACGGCGGAATACTCTGCCTAGGATTCAAAATGTGTCACCGGGCGCTGCTTATAAATATCTCGGTAGTGGAAAACATGTCAGAGTCCTTCTTGGGAGGAAAAGATTCAGTCCTTCTTAGAAGGAAAACATTCATTTTTCTTGGGAGGAAAAGATCCAGCTACTCACTCGTATTGAATCATTTATTATAATATATATTCAGATTATTTAACCTAATAAATCTTTATTTATTATATATTATTATTGATTATCTCCGATTAAGGAAGTAGATCACTGTGACAATGCTTGAGATTTCTTAAGGCCATAAAAAGGAAAATTGCTGTTCAGGAAGAAGAAGAAGGCGGCTTCTTCGTGGTCACGATCGTTTTTGAGTGAACATGTCATCTTTGTCCTGTCCCCTTAGACATGAACTCCGAAGGAAGGTGGACATGAGTCATCCATATCCAACGAACGTGAAAAACGTGACGTCGTAAACCGTGAACTTATCAACTCATGTTCAAGAGAAGAAATATTCCTCCTTGGTTTTCGTTCACCTTACTCTGGCATCTTGCTCACCTGTGATCTCTCCCGGCCCTCTTGGCCTCAGGTCAGGTGTAAACAGGTCAATAAAAAAGCTGTGCTGTTGAGTGCAGGTGAATGACCTTCTCTTCCTCTCCCCGCCCCTAGTAACCCAGTGATGGGTCTAGCCTCGCCACCTTCCTCTCCCTGCCCCTGTATTGGGTCTCCTAGCCCCCCAGTATTGGGTCTCCTAGTCGCCAGTGTTGGGTCTAGTCCTGTCAGCCACAGTGAACCACAGTGATTAGAACCATCCCTGGTAGACCCAGCTGGTATTACATCCAGCAGGTATTCTGATGCAGTGAAACTCTGGCTCAGGGTTCACAGACGCTTACATATCCATTAACGAAGTTCTGAATCTCTTATACTTGACTCACAGAAACTTAGTACTCACGTAGTATACGAGTCTTGTTGACTAACGAGTTGCAAACTGATCATATCAATTATAACATTGGGTTGAGGGCGGTTTCACAAGGCTTCTGAGCTAGAGAATTTGTTTGTAAAATAAGACTAATCCATAGAGACGTGGACTACAGGTCTTCTAAGGTGATTGTCAGGAGAAAACACTAAGGCATTAAGACTACATAGCACTTTGGAAGGGATCAAGATTTGGGGGTAGGACGGAGGGAAGGAGTAGTGCCCCAATCACTTAGAGGGTCAGGGATTGAATGCTGACCTGTCCAAGTGGTCCTCAGGTCTTCTAAGTTAACACTTCTACTGATCGTTCGACTCCAAGTTGATGGTAACGAGATGGTTTCGCCTCTTACTAGGAATTACTGGCCATTGAGATTTTCCCTCAGTGGTTGATGTATATGAGTCTAGTCATCAGTTGAAGAAATGACGAACCGCTCCATCAGTGTTGAGATTTTCAGTCCATGTTGCATCCATGACAAACACATATTGGAGACACTTATAGAACACTTATATAGCACTTATTTTGTTATTGCAGTTCTTAGCTGGGGGAGAGGGAAAGAACCTGTGACTTCTCGATACGGTGGGTTTGAGTTTGAATGAGAACATCCCGTAATGAGAGCTATAACACACATGGTAGAAGATGATAGAGATGAGACCTTGCTCCGGGCGCTCATCATTTGTGACTCATTTTCCGCCACGGTGTCACCATCATTAATGATTGTATGGGCATGTATCTTACGATCATTTTACAGTGATCTTCCAATGCAAATTTCAAAGTGATATCAGATGCTCAGTTCCACCGCTCTCATACTGAACAAAATCTGTGTTTATTATGACGAACGAACTATGTCAAACAACAACACAGCAACATGCTGGAGGAAACGATATGGAAGGAAAAGCAGAATAGAACCATTGAAGAGTAGAAGTGGCATAAACACAATTAAAGAGCATTGTATGAACATCAGAGGTCCACGGCTATTCAGTACCCTCCCAGCAAGCATAAGAAATATTGCCGGAACAAAGGTGGATGTCCTCAAGAAATAACTAGACAAGTTCCTGCAAGAATTGCCGGACCACTCGGGTTGTGGTGGATACGTGAGCCTGCGGACCGCTCCAAGCAACAGCCTGTTGGACCAGATTATCTCACGGGTTTGGGAAGGAAAACTTTCTGAACCTACTCCAGGTGTTCTCCAGGAAACAGGTCACAGGAAAGGTTCACAGCAGGTGCAGCAAGAAGCTAAATTGAACGGAACTTTGCTTTCTCGACTTTTATTACCTGTGTTGTCGTTACCTCAGTCATTTTATTACAACTGTGAGTGCTCAATTCCGAGTGTTCAAGTGCTCAAGTGCTGTGAATGCTCAATACACACTTCACCGCTCAATCCGTGTATTATAAAGAGCAAGAGTTTGTCATTCAAAGTAATATTCTCCCTCTACATTGAGTACAGGTTTGACCAACGGTATGCAGTGGTGACAACACCAAAAAGTATGAACATGTATTATTATGCTCTGGTATATTCTTAGGATATTCTAATATACAAAGCCTGCATATATTGTGATGCCGCAATCCAAATATTTAAATCAGCTAGGATAAATAAGGTTTTAATATCCGAGTCATTAATATCCGGGATACTGTATAGGATCTGAAAAAAAATAATTTATCCTAACAATTTATGATATGTTATTGATAATAAAAACATGGTGTACAGTGCAGTTGAGCAGTTGGCAGTCTCCCCCACACTCGTCTGAAGGGCTATCATTAGCAACAAGATAGCAACTAGAGAAGGTATCCTTGTGAAGGGATGATAACGAGTAAAGTGGTCAACACAGGACCCGAACTTCCTGCCGGGTCGCCCAACCAAGGGTATTCATGAGGCTAAATGCCGGCCATTAATGTCTTCTTTAACCAAGTTGCCCCTGAATCCTGTAGTCTGAGCGGGAGTCATGTGGGCGAAACCATTGAGGAAACGCACCACATGAGCCTGTAGGAGCTATATTCATGTTGACTCATGAGCTTGCTGGCGCCACATGGGTCACATGAGTATGTGGGAGGAGATCTGGGTCTAACCCCCCCCCCCCTTTAATGCTAAAGCATAACTCATGACCGTTAGTCGGTCCCCTGACATGCTTGGAGCGGACTTTTGTTTACGGCTGTGTGTTTCATCGCCCTGAGAATATATTGTCACAAACAACGTTGATTAATTGTGGTTCCTGTGTTTGCGTGAGTACTCACCTGGTTGTGCTTTTGTGAGGGGTTGAGCTTCGGGTCGTTGGTCCGGATTCTGAACTGTCAGTCAACCGGTGTACAGGTTACTGAGCCTATTAGGTTCTATCATATCTATATTTGAAACTGTGTATGGAGTCAGCCTCCACCACATAGCTGTTAAATGCATTTTATTATAAGTGTGCGTGTGTGTGTGTGTGAGAGAGAGAGTGCGCGCTCGCACGACTGCACTCAAGCAGCACTCAACTCGATGCGTTCACCAGGTCGAGCCATAGCTCACTGGCCCCGCCTTCCCATCCACTGGTCAGTTAATGCTGAGAGTTAGTTGCTGAGAGTTAATGCCTGTTTTTCCCTTGCATTTCCCTTGAAGCAGATCACCGAGTCAGATCCAGCAACATCCCCTAGATAGCTCAACATCCCAACCAGTTAATTGAGCCTCTTAAGATAAATTAGTTGTTCCTGAGGCTTCTCCCTGGCTCATCTGTATTGTTTCTGTGTCCTTTTGTTCTACTCTTTATCTCTTCTTTTGCCTCTCTTCCTCTCCGTTAATTCTCCTTACTATATTGTATGTTAATATCATAGCTCTTTTCTCTAACCTGACCCGTAACGTACGCACCCATGCACCCCCTTAACCAATCGAGTCCGCGACACAGAAAATGTTGATAGAGAGACAGACGGAGAGTGTGACTGTGAGAGAGAGAGACAGAGAGAGAGAGAGAGAGAGAGAGAGAGAGAGAGAGAGAGAGAGAGAGAGAGACAGAGAGAGAGAGAGAGAGAGAGAGAGAGAGAGAGAGAGAGAGAGAGAGAGAGAGAGAGAGAGAGAGAGAGAGAGAGAGACGCACGGACGGAAGGACACCTATTGACAGAGAGGCAGACAGGCAAGCAAGGAGACGGATAGAAATTCAGAGAGCTAGAGAGACAGACACAGGATGAGACAGACAGAGAGCGATACAGACACAGATACATAGACAGAGAATGAATGTGTTGACAACTGTATGTGTTCCAATATATTAGCGCCCCTCGGGGGGGGGGGGAAAGGGGGTCGAATCCAAACAGATTAAATATTCACTGATACATTCAATGATACATAACGTTAATATACATGTACACATGTACTTGTGAATGCATAGTTTGATCACCTATGTACGGTCGAGTACATACCTACCCTACCGTAAATGGGTGTAATTACGCGTATACATAATACATACGTGTAATTACACGTATACATATTACATACGTGTAATTACACGTATACAGAATACATACGTGTAATTACACGTATACATAATACATACGTGTAATTAATTTCTTTTACCTTATATGAAAGATCATTTAGCTGTAGCGTGACGCAAGATACTAATGCGATTGGGCAGCTCGTCCTCCTAAGGTTTCCCAACGTCAAGAAACTGTCGTACTAAAGTGCCCTTATTCTAACCTACCAGAGGACCCAGAACAGAAAACGGGACAGGAAGATAATATTCAGGGAGACGCTGCCATTTTCTAGTTCGACAAATTTTGGCCTCAATTCGCCTTCATCAGTGCAAAATAGTAATTAATGAACATGTTTGAGAAGATGTATTATTAAATATGAAAGTTATTATTAAATAAGATTAAATTAATCTTAAGGAAATTCTGGTCCTATTTCTTCCTTCGGGGTCTGACATTGTCCTGAGAAATTCAGTGCACTCAGGGACATCTGGGTGAAAGAAACTCTGCCCATTTATTTTCCCCTCTGCAGGGAATCGAACCCGGGCCATTAGGCCTACGACCCCCAGCCGCTATCCCAGACTACTAAGTGTACTCACCTATTTGTGCTTGCGGGGGTTGAACTTTGGCTCTTTGGTCCCGCCTCTCAACTGTCAATCAACTGTCAGTGTGTATGTGTGTGTGTGTGGGAGGTCAATAAGAAAAATAAAGGTGACTACTTTAAATAAAAATATATATCTGAATCCGTATCACTCTAAAGAAAACGGCCAGCAACACTAAACTGAGGAAGGGGTGAGACACAGGATCTCCCTCACCCAGCTCGAGTAGTCAACAGCATCTTGTAGGAGACACACACCATCTGACCAGAAAATTATAAGATAACGTCGACAAAATCTAAGAAAATGCAGATAAATATTGGAATATAAGAGTGATGTATGTTTGGAAATAGATAAGAAGATGGGTGGTGTTGCAGGGAGAGGGGGAGGGGAGGAAGGGGGGTATAAGGGTGAAGAGGGTGGGGCTGGGATAAGAGAGGGTGGAGGGGAGTTGGGGGGGGGAGAGAGCCGGGAACAGCTGGGTACCATCTGAAGCATCATATACAGCATCTGCTAAGCCTGCTAGCTTAGTAATATATTTTTTCAATTATGACAACATCGGTGATCAGTCAGAAAACGGGAAACAGGTTTGTGCTCCTCTATCATATTGGTCTGATATGATATCAAAAGGCGGAGCATCTGATATCATATCAGTTTCTCTTATACTATCTTGTTTCATGTCAGGTTATTCACCTCATGTTTGCCTCATCTGGATTCCCTTCACACCCTATCTTTTTTCACGGCATCTCATCTTGTCTCCCTTCACCTCATGCACCTTATTTCAACTCACCTCTCCAGAATTTACCGGAGCACATTCCTCTTCGACGTTATTACCGCTCACAACTCCAGAATATTAAGTGACACAAAGGGGTAATATACTCGCGGTCCAGTTGGTGTGGAGAGTTTGTGTGGTTATGCAAAGTTGTTTGGTGTTGGTGATGAGCATTTGGCAGCCCTGTAATGATGTGTTGACGGCCACAGCGCACACACACACATACACACACACACACCATAGCCGGTGGAGCTGGCGAGGTGAGTGAGATCCTGCAGCGGAAAGTTGGTTTGTCTGCTAACAGTTGGAGACAGTTTGGGAACCCCTGAGAAACTTCCGATATGTTGACGTTTCCGGGACACTTCTCGCAACATTTGGCTTTACAATGTTGTGAAGTTTGGTCACTGTTGCGTCCAAAAGTTACAGTGTTATGAAGTTTGGTCACTGTTGCGTCCAGAAGTTACAGTGTTGTGAAGTTTGGTCACTGTTGCGTCCAGAAGTTACAGTGTTGTGAAGTTTGGTCACTGTTGCGTCCAGAAGTTACAGTGTTGTGAAGTTTGGTCACTGTTGCGTCCAGAAGTTACAGTGTTGTGATGTTTGGTCACTGTAGCGTCTAGAAGTTACAGTGTTGTGAAGTTTGGTCACTGTAGCGTCTAGAAGTTACCGTGTTGTGATGTTTGGTCACTGTTGCGTCCAAAAGTTACAGTGTTGTGAAGTTTGGTCACTGTAGCATCTAGAAGTTACAGTGTTGTGAAGTTTGGTCACTGTAACGTCCAGAAGTTAGAGTGTTGTGATGTTTGGTCACTGTTGCGTCCAGAAGTTACAGTGTTGTGAAGTTTGGTCACTGTAGCGTCCAGAAGTTACAGTGTTGTGACGTTTGGTCACTGTAGCGTCCAGAAGTTACAGTGTTGTGAAGTTTGGTCACTGTTGCGTCCAGAAGTTACAGTGTTGTGATGTTTGGTCACTGTAGCGTCTAGAAGTTACAGTGTTGTGAAGTTTGGTCACTGTAGCGTCTAGAAGTTACAGTGTTGTGAAGTTTGGTCACTGTAGCGTCCAGAAGTTACAGTGTTGTGACGTTTGGTCACTGTAGCGTCCAGAAGTTACAGTGTTGTGACGTTTGGTCACTGTAGCGTCCAGAAGTTACAGTGTTGTGACGTTTGGTCACTGTAGCGTCCAGAAGTTACAGTGTTGTGAAGTTTGGTCACTGTAGCGTCCAGAAGTTACAGTGTTGTGAAGTTTGGTCACTGTAGCGTCCAGAAGTTACAGTGTTGTGAAGTTTGGTCACTGTAGCGTCCAGAAGTTACAGTGTTGTGAAGTTTGGTCACTGTAGCGTCCAGAAGTTACGGTGTTGTGAAGTTTGGTCACTGTAGCGTCCAGAAGTTACAGTGTTGTGAAGTTTGGTCACTGTAGCGTCCAGAAGTTACAGTGTTGTGAAGTTTGGTCACTGTAGCGTCCAGAAGTTACAGTGTTGTGAAGTTTGGTCACTGTAGCGTCCAGAAGTTACGGTGTTGTGAAGTTTGGTCACTGTAGCGTCCAGAAGTTACAGTGTTGTGAAGTTTGGTCACTGTAGCGTCCAGAAGTTACAGTGTTGTGAAGTTTGGTCACTGTAGCGTCCAGTAGTTTGCATAAAAGTTATGATTTTGAGGAGAAAGTTTGACAGCTCCGTAGACGGATATACTAATGTGTATTATTAATGATCAACTAGATTGTTCAGTGTTATGCAAATGACTTACACGAAGCCCACTTTGTTTACAACAAATAATTTGTTTAATTTGCTTGAGTAGTTAATTAACTGGCAGTAATTATCAGAATGTCACCGGTCAACTTTATTGCATTGTTGAAATCACTAATAGATCAAGCTGCCAAATAAATTTTAATCGTTTCTTTTTATGAGTTAAAATAGTGTTTGTTTAATTAAAATCTGATGGCCATTGACGACCCATTCTTTAATTACTTTACCATTGAGTGGACTAATTATTTTTATTATTATTATTATGATTATTATTATTGCTATTGAAAGTTTTATACATTATCATTTAATGTATGTCTTATTTTTTTATGAATTTATCAAAATCATAATGCTAGTAAATAATAAAAATAGTGATAATATTTTTTTCAAGTCTCTGATGACTTGGAAAAGGTTGACTTGTTGACTCTTGTTGACTCTGATGACTTGAAACTCCATGTCAAGGTTGAATTGGAGTTTGGCTATACACTTATTCAGCATAGATACATCAAGCAATCTGGGTATGATAGTGTTATTCAACACTATTTTGTGTGTTATTAATCATTCATTGACAAAATGTTCGAGTTCTTGAAGTGGCTATGACTTGAGCGCCATTCTGTTGACAGGAAGTTTTTTTTTAGTATTTTTTGCAATTTGTGGATAAAGTAGCTGTCAATATTGCTTTCTTCTTGCAAAAGAACATTTAGCTCCTTGTCTCCAGTTTACAACTTTTGTTTAGTTTCTCCTGAGGAAGCTTTAATGAAGCCTGAGGAAGCTGTAATGAAGCCTGAGGAAGCTGCAATAAAGCCTGAGGAAGCTGTAATTAAGCCTGAGGAAGCTGTAATAAAGCCTGAGGAAGCTGTAATTATGCCTGAGGAAGCTGTAATGAAGCCTGAGGAAGCTGTAATAAAGCCTGAGGAAGCTGTAATTATGCCTGAGGAAGCTGTAATGAAGCCTGAGGAAGCTGTAATTAAGCCTGAGGAAGCTATAATAAAGCGTAAAGAAGTTGTAATGAAACGTAATTTGGCGTATGAGTTTTGTTCGTTTAATTACACAAAAGCTCTAGTTATATAGTCAGAGGTTCTTATTAAGATGTCTTTCTAGTCGCCAAGTAAAGATTTTTACAAAGATGTTTGTAATGACTAAACACAGAAGTTGGATTATTGTTTTTAATTGATGCATTTCATGCTGAGTTTCAAAATGTATATTTACAGGGAGAGAGAGACAGAGAGAGAGAGAGACAGACAGAGAGACAGACAGACAAAGTTATATTATACTCTCTGTGTAACATATCAACAGTTTATCTCCGGTCCCCCCCCCCCCCCTCCCTTACCCCTCCCCAGCATCCACTCACAAACATGTCCTCTAGGCGAGCCTTTAATAATGTTACTAAACAACATATACGCTATCAAAGGTTGGGTTTCAACTCAGCTCAAAGAAATCCCTGTGTTGCATCGTATGGTTGACCTGAGAACTCCAAGGGAAGGGCAACTGGTGTGGGATTTAGATTTCCCTCAAATCATCGCTTCCGGATAATTTATGTTTAAAACAATATTAATGAAGTTTCATACGTTTTATCCCCCCAAAAAAGTTTCGTAATTTGTTAGATAATGTTAAACTGGGCACTTATAATGTTAATATATGTAGCAGTGTCAGTGGTAGTTTTAATAACCGGTTTATTTTAAAAAAATGGTGTCATTATTTGTAAGTGTAAAGTTTGACTCGTTGTAAAGCTCCATTTGTTCAATACTAAACTCGATGACCGCCTTTAGGTATTCATACCCAGGCCGTCAGGGCGGGACCTCTAGCATCATGCTCACTTTTTTATTATTTGCATTATAAGTGTTTGAAGGTCGTGAGAGCAACAATGAGCTGATCACTTATTATTTTTCCCACTTTTTAACCATCCTGAACTTAGTACTCGGCTGCTATCCCGATGGTCTTGGTTTGAATCCTTGAGGACACATTTACTGTTGAATATTATGACTATGAAACAGGATATCGGTCTGTTGAAGGTTCCGGGACATACGCTCGAGGCTAGTTTCGTTCAATTATTTTTGCACTGTGATTGCTGCAGGGTACGTGCTCAACATTGACATGTCAGGTTCGGTACCATTGAAACGAATTCCACATACCCACAAGTTCCATATTGGGCGCCATGACATTTCGTGCTCGTGCATTTTAGCTTGCATCTGTTTCTCCCTCTTCTCATTATATCGTAAAATATTATTTGCTTGCAAGTGGAAGCAAAATTCTTATTATTATCTGTTTGTCAAGGACTGGTGGTCTGACGCTTGCGGTTTGCCGCATGCAAAGTGAGGGAGAGAGGACGGTAGAAACAGACAGACAGACAGACAGACAGACAGACAGACAGACAGACAGACAGACAGACAGACAGACAGACAGACAGACAGACAGACAGTCTCGGGCACTGCCGGATTCCTCCCATCAAATATTTATTAAATAATTTCAGTCGCGAAAAGTTTCGGAATCGCGGAAAGTTGCATTGATTGTGCCAATTTTAAAGAAAGAAAATAAATAACTTGTGCCAAATTTTGCTTAACATCTATTGTGTGAAAATTGCTTGAATCGGTAATCGCAATAAACCATTCTTTACATCTTGAGAAACATTAATTAAGGATACTCAACATTATTTTACAAAGAGTTAAATTTTTTTCATATGTAGACGAATAGTCACAATAACGTGGCTGAAGATATGATGACTAAACCACACACCAGAAGATGAGGAGACGACGACGTTTCGGTCCGTCCTGAACCATTAATAACTCGTACATGATAATGGTCCTAGACGTCCGAAACGTCGTCATTTCTTCATCTTCTGGTGTGTGGTTTGGTCATCATTTTTGTCATTCTTTTCAGGCGATTGTTACTGGCGAGAACTGTGTCTTTATGTGTCTTTGTAATTACCTTAACTTCAACAAATCATTTGATTCTGTGTCTGGGACCTCTGTAGTTCTCCACGCATCGATTTACACATGTAAGTCAGCAGCAATATTTGCAAATTTGTCAACGATACAAAAAATAAGCTTTGGAAATAAATTCAGAACAAAAAAAAAAGTCTAAATAGTTTTAAGTGAACGACCACATGATTGTTCCCAGCATCGGTTACCTGGGGATGATTTCGGGGCTTAGTGTCCTCTCTAGAGTTAGACAAATATTTGAATCAGTTTGCGGTGGATATTTCAATAGGAGCTGCCTCATATAGGCCAATATAGGACTGCTGCAGTTCCGTCATTCTCATGTACTCGAAGCATAAAAGCTTCGACAGTACTATCCACGAGAGATTTGTTTAGCAAGATTGTTGGCGTTTCACAGGCCTACCTTAGTTAGTTTTTATATACATACCTCCCTGTGTTAAGGTTTTAACACGCACATCGAAGCTTGTATATGATAAGCTATTAATTACACACGAAAACGTGGTAGAGAAAGTGCCACTTTTGGCAGCAACACTTAAGGGGAGAGTTAAGTGGCACTCTGCTCTTAAGTGTTTTAGTCAATTTTTAGTCTGCTCTTATGTACCTGAGCACCAATAACGCTGCTAGCCTCGTCTTACTGAACGCTCAGGTGAGGTCGTATTCATCTTACTGAGCGCCCAGGTGAGGTTACATTCATCTTACTGAACGCCTAGTGAGTTCATATTCATTTTACTGAGCGCCCAGGTGAGATCACATTCATCTTACTGAACGCTTAGCTGAGTTCATATTCATCTTACCGAACGCTCAAGTGAGTTCATATTTATCTTACTGAACGCTCAGATGAGTTCATATTCATCGTACTGAGCGCTCAGGTGAGGTCACATTCATCTTACTGAGCACTCAGGTAAGAGCACATTCATCTTACTGAACGCTCAGGTGAGTTCAAATTTATCTTACTGAACGCCCAAGTGAGTTCATATTTATCATACTGAACGCTCAGGTGAGGTCATATTCATATTTCTGAACGCACAGGTGAGGGGATATTTATCTTACTGAGCGCCCAGGTGAGGTTACATTGACTTACTGAACGCTTAGGTGAGTATATATTCATCTTACTGAGCGCTCAGGTAAGGTCACATTTTTCTTACTGAACGCTCAGGCGAGGATGAAGAAGCATAGGCTCTTTTTCTTTACGTTATCTCTGAGACTATGATGCCTCTGTTCTTCACTGAGTCTATTTGGCCCTTCCTACCATGTCATTCTTTTTTGTAGGTTGTTATTTACTGCACATATTTCAGCTATATACAATCTTCCATGTATATGTTAGGAACTTATTTCAGTCTCTTTTGTCATTGAGGATATTTCTAGTGCTCTTAAAAAAGAGGAAATTGTTTGACTGAGTATATATATGTACATAGTGTATGTATGTATTGTTGGGGTGTCACCTCACTATTATTCTCTACCCTTACTCTGGGGTGAGCAAATGCTATGCTCAAGGTAACTCACCGTAGCCCTGCGGGTCTTCCCTCGATCCTCACGGCGCCACTGCACGCCAGGAGAGTCTCCCAGTCAATCTTAACGGCCTCTTATTAAGAAAGAGTGAGAACACGACTCGTTCACATCGACTGTCGTGTGCCCTCCCCAACAATAGGGCTCTACGGTTATCCACAAGATCGCCAACTGGTGTTTAAGGTGGCCAGTAACACCATCAGTGGACTGGTGTATTCATTGGTAGCCTTGGCAAGGTCACACTCAAAGATCAGGAATCAGGCAGGTACTTATTGTTATCACTCTATGTTTACCAGTATAATATAGCCACAAGATCAATGGAGGGGATGATATAAACACAAAGAGAGTTTTGTACTTTACTTAAAATGTATGAAAGATGTCACAAGGCCACACAATAATCGATAAATCAACTGATCCTGACTCGGCCGGTAATTCCCACGGATATTATGCGACCACTAGAGGGCAACACTCTCCCCTCCTCATCAAGTGTCAAGAACAGCTGATCGCAATGGTCTCTCCGCGCGAAATTTGCTTGTTTTCTAGATTCACGAAACTCGCACACTCGATATTGGCTAAATAAACCGTATTACTCAGTTACACTGTACTCAGGCTCAAACAGTCTTTTCTACAATCAATGCTATAATGATTCACTGTAATGGCTTCACATTGTTCTTCACTCAACAATATATTATGAACTATTAACACTGGAGTTTTCAGTACTTTCTCTCGTTGGCGATAACGCAATGATTCACTGTACTCACAAATGATTATTCACTGAATGAACATAGACATATATATGGTATATAAATCAATCACCAATACATGGAAAATAAATAGTTTCTGGGCACATAGCCTAACCTCCAAATACTGGCATAATATTATATATAATTTACCACTATATGTTCATATCAAAAATCTATAGAAAGATATACACAACACAGTAAATTTATCACTGGTTCCTGGTGCCTGTACACACCAATAATCAACATGAATATTACAAGTACTCTTGATAGTACTGTCTAGCACACTGGTGCTTTACCGTGACATGGGTGAGACTTGCTCACGACATATAAAATCTTCAGGCTAGATAATATAGCCAAATAATATAGCTAACTAAAGGGGAATGGGGAGGGAACTAGAACTACCTACTTCACCCTATCCTCCGATGAGAGTCGAGATGTAGCTCCTGGTCCTCGTGTCGGGAACGCCCCCACACTACACGTCGTCGTGTCCTACCAGAGCCTCTCGTCGTCCCACCGTTTAGCGCGTCGTCTCCGTGCCTCCTCACTGCAGGTCCGTCCTCCTCCTTGACTTCTTGAAGGTTGGAGTCGGTCTCCTGGCCGTCGTCTTCTCCCAGCAATGGCTGTCGCCTACGTCTCAGCTACAGTCGTCCGGTTTCCCCAAATAGTCCTCTCTTCCTCAGCTACCCAGTGGCTCTGTCAGCCACTACGCTGTCACGAACTGGTGAATTTCCATAGACGCCACATACGTCACTGCACGGCTTCACTGCTACTGGCACAGTACCTGACTGGAGCACTTGTTGCTCAAATAACCGTCAAATCCCTCTTCTGGTTCAACACATGAACTAGGGAAGACTTCTCAGAGTACTGGCTGACTTCAGGTGACGCGTAAATCCACGGTAGTGGGAACAACTGTCCACTTGACAGGACCATTCGTCGCACGTCCGACCTCTATGACGTGTCGTGTCTGACTGCTGGCGCCAGCCCGGCGCGCTGGCCGGACCCCCTTCCTTCGTGACGTCACTTTTACTATGGGAGGTTTTCATTGGCTCCCG
This sequence comes from Procambarus clarkii, assembly GCF_040958095.1. Taxonomy (NCBI): domain Eukaryota; kingdom Metazoa; phylum Arthropoda; class Malacostraca; order Decapoda; family Cambaridae; genus Procambarus; species Procambarus clarkii. Next base: position 2,589,087 of record NC_091163.1, on the reverse strand, counting down.
GTGCCACACTGCTGTCGGTGACCAATCCGGTGCCACTGACGTCACACGGTTTTGGCGGGAGATCAGAGAGGTAAGCGCCATCTTGGCTCCCTAAAGGGCCTATACCACAGGCCAAAAGATTACTATTTCACAAATTTCTCGGGTCTCCGAGAACACTTCACTCTCTCCCATATATCAAATTGTAGCCTGCAACGTAGAGAACGCTTGGGAAAAGTAGACATGACTCTTACTGCAGGCGTGGGAGAATTATAAGGGGGGGAACTCCGTCACAGTATATATGTACAGTGTGTATGTATATATGTGCAGTGTGTATATATGTGCAGTGTGTATATATGTGCAGTGTGTATGTGCAGTATGTATATATATGTGGGCAGTGTTGCGTTCTTTGCATTCATTCTATTTCAGACATGATCTTTAAAGGTGATGGTTGTGTGTTGAACAGTATTCAAGGGATGACAAGCTGAAACGACTCGTTGGAAGGAGCAAATTGTTACATTCTTTATTGGTTGTTACAATTGTTACAACCAATAAAGCATGTTGTAAAAACATTTTAATGCGTCTTAAGAACATCATAACTAGATGTAACAACTTTATTGAAAGATGTAACAAAGAATCATAGGGAACGTTAAGTTTTGTTTTTATTATTATTATTTTCACATGCAAGCATGCAAGTATAAGGCAATAAATACAATAAAAAAAACAGAATAAACAAAATAAGCAAAGCAAAAAACCCCCGGCCAGAAGGACCGACAGCACAGTACAAAAACAACAAACATCAACAGAACACAAGAGAAAATAGTGTAAACAGGTTAGCAATACACAAAACACAATAACACATAAAACAAAACAAACAAACATCATAACACACAGGGAAAGCATAAGGAGAACAAATAACAAAAAAGACAAACATAAAAATACACAATTATAAAATCATAAAATATACAACAAGCCAAGAAACAGAAACATAAGCCATACATGGCACAATAACAACACAAACAATAAACAATAACATGCACAACTAACCACTTGCGCTGCAAGAAATAAAAGGAGAGGCACAAGCACAGAACACACTAGGGCAAACATCGTAGCCAGAGGGGCACATATTACATAATCAAAGGAACAGAGAAGCAGTAAATGGTATAGCTACACACAAAGTATGTGTGTAGTTTGTGTATAAATCACACAAACTACTCAGATTGCTCATACTTCTCCGGCCACTCCGCCGCCGGGAAACGAATACAATACGCCTCCCAAAGCAACATGATGTTGTCCGGTTCAGGGTGAGCGTGGGCCGTACGAGGATCAGGCATCAAGTCCGGCACACCCTCAACAAAACACCGAGCCTGCGGAACCCAGACGGTCGAGGGGCACCACGGAACAGGCTGCACGCGGTCAACAAAGTAAAACGACAAAGGGTTATTCTTCCTATCATACGCTACGCCGGAGGCCAAGACGATTGGTAAGGGCTTTCCCCCACGGGGCCGGGCAACGGGCAGCGCACTCGCAGCCTCCTTGACAGTTCCACAGGTCTCCGTGGCAACCACCGGACGTGACACCTGCAGGGGCCCCCCACGCCGAACATCCTTCCTCAACAACAACACAAGGTCGCGGCCCGCACCAGCACCCTCACCACCTACGTCCGTAGGAGCGACCACCCCCCACTGCGGAGAACCTTCTGCAGAAGAAAGAACATGAGGTGAATCATATGCACAATCGTCGTCATCAGCAGGCACATGGACGTCAGCAACCACCATCGACTTGGATCCGGGTGCTTCGCGATCCACCACATCATCACCTGAAGACCCACCGGCGTCGAAATCCCCCACGTCAGCCCAAGCAGTAGAAGATCGCCGGGACCGTTTGGGCTCTGGCCGCACATCCTCACAGCCGGAGGCTGACCCAGAACCACGGGCTTCACAAGCTGTGCGAACCGATGCCCGTCGCATGACGGCAGCAGCCTCAACCGCAGGGGGAACCGGGCCGCACACAACAGGACACTCCGCAGCCCCCCCAGCACCCAGCTCAGCCGAAACACCCGGCGAGGGCGCAGGGGCCAGATGCAGCAGCAGGAGACGAGGAAGACGAAGACGTCGACGACACGCAGAGACCATCTGGAAGGCCCCCTGGGAGCTGCTGTGACAGCGACAGAGGCAGGAAGATCAGCCGACGGCACCGGAACACCCGGAGGAGGAGCCGCACCATCAGGAGGACTGCTGGGCGACACAGGGGGGAGCCGCAGCAGCCAACGGGACGTCAACATCCTCGCCCACGGAATCCACCCCAACAGGGAGCGGCGGGA